>NC_056730.1:467860518-468160518 GCF_019279795.1 Protopterus annectens
GGTCCCTGGGATATAGTTTCTGGGTCTGCAAGTGGAGCCTTGTAAAGGTGGTGATGAGTATCTGGCACCCTGTAAAATCTGTCTGGTTTGGTAGGGGCTGGGGGTAAAGAATCTGGAGCGGAGCAAGCATCATTGAAAGCATCATCCACCACAGAGAGAACAGGGGGTATAGCCAAGGGCCTGTGCTGAGGGAGGTGCAGAAAGGTCCTAAGTCTTTTTCTGGAGTCTGAAAAATCCTGTTGCTGCCATTGGAACTGTTCTCGCATGGCATGCAAAGTTTCCCAAAGGAAAATTCTTCTGGTGGGGAAGCAGCTGGGATGGATTCTTCAGCATCAGAATCTTCAAAATTGGAGAAGGGAGCCTCTGGCTGGTCAGTTATGTCTGATTCATCAGCAGAATCATCAGAGGACACTGGCTCGGGGGGCTCTGCCCTAGGTCTCTTCTCTGGGGGCTGAGAGGCCCTGTCTGGGTGAGACTGAGATCCTCTAATTAAAGAAATTAAATCTTCTGCCAAGGTAAGCATTTGAGAACTAGAAGAGGGCCTGGATGGGGGTGGTTTAACAGGCACTGTTTTAGTAGTCTTGGCAGCTTTAGCCCTGGCGAAGGCCTTAATGGACATGGCTGCTGGAGGCCTAGCAGCACCACGTGCTGGGGTAGAAACATCCAAGGATGGTGTCTGATAAGTCAACCACCGTAGTGGGTAAAATTTCTGAAGTTGTTTCAAGAGTTGTAGCAGGGGCCTCAGTTGTAGGAATAGGTTCAGCTGTACTTTGTTCAGTTTTTTCGGTTTCGGCCGAAACCGAGACACTCATGATTTGCTTGACCAAGGTTTCGCCGAGACCGGACCGAGTGTCGGTCTTTATCTTTGCGTTTTGCCAGATTGGGTAGTCTGAGGATCCGGCGGCATAATGTCGCAAAATCAGAACCGAAAAACTGTTCTGCGAACTCCGACCGGCGCCTAAGCGTTAATCGGTTGAAGGAAGCACAGGCGAACAGGCTGCTACGTCGTGGGCTGGGCCTAAACAAGGCAGACAGTAAGAGTGGAAATCTTTATGAGGTATTTGTTTCCCACAGTTTAAACAATTGTTAACTTTTTCTGACATCGGCTGAGGCAAGAAAAAGTCCCCAACGGGGTACTTAGCTTTAGAAGTCTTGTAGTATTCGGTAGAAGTAATCTCTGGATCCGACCGACCAGCACTTGCGAACAGCTTCTGCTTGGCGCCACGGCAAGAAAGACTGAGGAAAATGGCGTCGGCTGATGCCTTTATACCCGAAGACCAACAGAGATGACGTCGGGTGGAGTGCGACATCAGCCGAAGCCGGACCCGGACTTTGGAATCCGGCCGACTGAAGGGCTGCCTGACGACAGGACAACCCACTTGTTATGACTGCAGATGCATCCATGAAGGACATCAGGAGGAATAGCAAGGGGCCTGTGCTGAGGAAGTAAAAGAAAATCTCTGAGCCTTTTCTTGGATTCTGAATAATCCTGGCTCTCCCAATGAAAGTGCTCCCTCATAGTATGCAGGGTTTCCCCAAAAGAGTAATCCTCAGGAGGAGAAGCTGAAGGAATAGATTCTTCAGCATCAGAATCCTCATAGGGAGGAAAAGTACTCCTGATCTGAGGAGGAATCAGAGGAAATGGAAACTTGACCTGAAGATTCATAGTCTGTCTCTTGCCTAGGCCTCATCATGAGGGGGATGGGAACCCCTGATCAAAGTAATAAGGTCTTTGGCCATTTTGAGCATCTGTTTTTTATGCATGGAAGTCTGTCCTGGAGAATGCTGTACATATTTCTTTGTTTTTAGAGCTGCTTTAGTCTTTGGCTTTGAAGCTGAAGCTGGCTTTACATACAACTGTGTAGGTCTGAAAACACCCTCAGAAGCCGATGCCTGCACAGCGGCTCTGGACCCATCCGAGGGTATAGTTTCAGAAGATCCAATACCTTGAGTTTCCAGAGGCCCAGTCAGCTCCATGTGGGAGTCGGAAGTGGCCTGTGGCTCTGAGGTAGCGGGTGTCAGGGGCTGTGAAAGCACCTCACTGAGAACCGGCGAACCGACGACTAGCTTAGAGGAAGCTTCATTGTCGGCTTTGGACTTTGGATGCCTGTCCTTGTCTTTATCCTTGCGTTTTTTATAGACTCCGGTCATCGGCTGTTCCTCTGGCATTGTATAATTGAACCTGCGGCCAAAGTAATGAAAGGCAAAATCGTACAGACGCTTAATAGTGTGTTGGTAAATCTAGCACAAAACCGATAACAAGCAACGTCTTGGGTCAGGGCCTAGGCAAGGAATACAGTAAGAGTGAAAATCCTTATGAGGTGTTTGCTTCCCACAAGAAATACAATTGTTAACTTTTTCTGACATCGGTCTGGAGCAAGAAAAAAATTTCCCCAATGGGGTACTTAGCTTTAATAAAGACTTCGGATCTGAAATTTGAATTAGAAAATCTCAGGAGTCGGCCGACCGGCACTTGCGAACTGCTTTTGCTTCGGGCACAGTGCGGCAAGAAAGACTGAAGAAAATGGCGTCGGCTGCAAATTATATACCCCTGGCGCACTGATGTCAGGGAAGAGGCGACAGCAACTGACGCCGGACCAGGACTTTGGAATTCAGGCCGACTGCGGGTAGCCTGCCGGCAGGATAACCTAAGTGTAATGACTGCAACAGTGAAACATGGTGAACATCGGGTTCAGATTGCTCCGAGAGGCCCAAACGCAAAAACGTCTCCACTTGCTATTGTAGAGTTTCCTAGTGGAGGCTTTAAGAGAAGCTACCAGAATATTTTTAACAGGGGACGAAAGTCCGGGAGTCCTGATGATCATGGGAACTGAAGCAGCTACGCTGTCAGCTTGAGACTGTCCAGGTTGGGCAGGGGCAAGCCCAACGGGTGAGAAATCAGATCTGGGCATGGATCTAGAGTCCATGGAGGAGCCAACAGGTGAGACTATAGTAAGGGAAACCACACTTGACGTGGCCAGAAGGGAGCTATGAGAATGACTATGCACTGCAGCCGGCAAGCTCTCTGAAGGAACTTCGGAATAAGAGGTAACGGGGGATAAGCATACAGTAGCCCGGGAGGCCAAGCATGGAATAGTGCATCCCTGGGGATATCCCCCAGAGGGGGGGGATCAGAGCTAAGAAGTTGCTGAACTTCGCGTTGGAAGGAGATGCGAAGAGATCGCAGCAAGGTTGACCCCAAACACAGAAGATCTTCTCCGCCACTGATTGTTTCAGAGACCACTCATAAGGCAGAAGGATTGCCCTGCTGAAACTGTCCGCTAGAATGTTGGAGCATCCCGGGATATGCGTTGCTATGAGAAACCGGCTGGTGGATATGGCCCACTCCCAAACCCTCATGGCCTTGCGACAAAGGGGGTATGATCGGGTCCCTCCCTGTTTGTTTATATACCAGACTACAGACATGTTGTCTAATTGAATGGCTACTGTCCCCGGAGGTAGGACATGGTGGAAGTCTCTCAATGCTAAAAGCACTGCCCTCATCTCCAGGACACTGATGTGTAACTTGGTCTCTGGAGGGGACCACATGCCTTGGACCATACTTCCCAGGAAGTGCCCCCCTCAACCGAGCTAGGAAGCATCTGTGGTCACCGTGGCTTGAGCCAGAGGGGCTAGAAAGCTGTGACCCGCGAAAATGTCCGCTGATTGAAGCCACCACTGGAGTGATCTTCTGCACGTCCAATTGATTCGGATGTGGAAATTCATCGGAAGGTCTAGCCAGGACCATTGAAAGTACAGTTTGTACCTACCATAAATGTAGATGTCCGATAGATATGCAACTGCAGTCATAACATATGGGTTGTCCTGCCTCAGGCAGCCCTCGGTCGGCCGAATTCCAAAGTCTGGGTCCGGCGTCGGCTGGTGTCGCCTCCTCTCCAACGTCACAACGGCTGGAGTATAAAGGCATCGGCCGACGCCATCTTCTTCAGTGTTTCTTGCCCCAGATGTCAGGTGCCCACTTAGGAAGGCTAAATTTTGTAAATGGATAAAAAATAATCCCAAGCATGTACAACAGTAATAAACAGATGCACCATAGGAGATACCCCCAGCTGAAGGGAAGAGGGGTAGTGACCCAAAAGGAAGGATACAGAGGGGTAGGAGGGTGGGAAAATCCGACTGCAGTTGCATATCTATCGGACATCTACATTTATGGTAGGTACAAAACTGTACTATGTCCTTCAAGAATGCAACTGCAGTCATAACATATGGGTTGAATATCATAGCCAAGCTGGGGGTGGAAGGAACTATGATAAGGATGGTGTAGCTATAATCCCCTGCAGGACTGCCGAAGCAAAGCCTGCTCGGGATCTGGAGTACAATGGCAGGTGGTAGTGCTTGGTAAATGTATGCACGGAGCTCCATGTAGCAGCCTCTAAAATGTCCTTTGTTGCCACTCCTCTTAGGAAAGCTGTGGAAGTGGCTATAGCTCTGGTGGAGTGTGGCCTAATATTGGCTGGCACACCTTTTCCATGAAAAGAATAGCAAAATCTGATGCCATGTCCAATCCATTTTGAAATTGTTTGTTTGGAGATTGCCTTTCCCTGTACTCCAGCAGCATAAGCTACAAACAGCTGGTCAGACTTTCTGGTAGCCTTAGTTCTGTCCAAGTAGTAGCGTAGTTGTCTGTGTATGTCCAAAGTATGCAGTAGTTTTCCCCCCCATATTTTGAGGATTGGGGAAGAATGTAGGCAGATGAATAGCTTGATTTAGAGACACCCTGGGAATAACTTTTGGCATGAATGTAGGATTTGTTCTTAGAGAGACTCTGTCTTGATGAAAAATGAGGAAGGGGGGCACTGCCATGAGTGCCTGCATCTCCGAAACTCTTCTTGCATAAGTGACTACCAATAAGAAGGCCGTCTTCCATGAAAGAAATTGCATTTCTGAGGATGCTGCTGGCTCAAAGGGAGGAAGAGTTAGTTTTTCCAACACGTAGTTGAGGTCCCATGCAGGTACTGGCTGTTTTCTGGGAGGTTTGATATTCGTTATTCCTCTTAAAAACTGTCTTAGCAGAGGATGCGAAAACACTGGAGGGTCACAGTTGTATTTTGCTGAGATTGCTGAGGCATGAATCTTTATTGAGGAGTATGATAGCCCAGTATGAAATAGTTCTGCCAAGTATTCCAGTATCTGAGGAATACTCAGTAGTTCTGTGTCCTGACCCTTTTTGGCATTCCAGATGCTGAATCTTTTCCACTTGGCTGAATAGGTTTTTCTGGTGGAAGGTCTGCGTGCTTCCAGCAAGATCTCTTGAACAGGTTTTGAAAGAGAGTTAGGTGTTGAAGTCATGGAAGTCTCCAGGCTGTCAGATGCAAAGTTTTCAGGTCTTGATGTACAGTCCTGTAATTGTGTTGCGTTAGGAGCAGGGGCCATAGGGTCAGAGGCCATGGTTTGATCCGAGTTATGGTCAATAGCAGTGGGTACCAATGTTGCCTTGGCCAGTCTGGCGCTATCAAGATGCCTGTTGGTTGTTCTGCCTTTATTTTTAGTATCACCTTGGTCAGCAGAGGCAGAGGGGGGAATGCATAAATTTTTAGAGAATTCCAGCTGAAGGAGAGAGCATCCGTTTTCCAAGCTAGAGGGTGATGAGTCCTTGTGCAGAACTTTTCCAGGTGATGATTTAGGTGGGAAGCAAAAAGATCTACGTCCGGTATTCCCCATGTTCTTGTCAGTTGAGAGAAAATGTAAGGGTGCAACATCCATTCGTGTGGATCCATGAAGTTTCTGCTCAGATTGTCCGCTGGTACATTGTCCTTGCCTGGTACAAACTGGGATTGTAAGTGAATCTTCAGGCTCAGGGATTTTTCCCAGAGAAGCATTGTTAGTCTGCAGAGGGGATAAGAATGAGTGCCTCCCTGCTTGTTTATGTACCACATGACAGTGGTGTTGTCTGTCCTTATTAGCAAATGTCCTTCTTGTAGTGATTTTTCGAAAGTCTCGATGGCATGTATCACTGCCAACATCTCCTTTTGGTTTATGTGCAGATGTCTTTCCTTTGGTGTCCATAGACCTTGAATGCATCTGCCCTCCATGTGCGCCCCCCCATCCATGGTCTGAGGCGTCGGTTGTGATCATTTGGCCTGCTTGAGGTTTGTTGAAAGACATGCCTTTGTTTAGTTGACTGGCTTGAGCCCACCATAGAAATTCCTTCTGCAGGCATGGAATAAGTGGGATTATGTCCTCTAGGCTGTTGCTGTGTTGAGACCATAAGTTTTTTAAATACCATTGCAGCTTTCTCATATGAAGTCTTGCCAAAGGTATCAGAAGAATACAAGATGCCATGAAATCCAGGGCCTGCAGGATTTTCCTTGCAGTCAGCTGGGAAAGCCTTGCTAGGCCTTTGAAGTATTCTGGTAAATGCTGCTCTTTTTCCTCTGTGAGGTAGGCCATTTGTGTTTCCGTGTCCAGTTTGGCTCCTAGGAATGTAATCTGTTGGGATGGTAGTAATTTTGACTTTTGCATGTTGACTGTGTATCCCAAGGCCTGCAGGAGATGCATGACATAGTCCAAATTCCCTTTTAAGGTTTGTTTGTTGTCTGCTTGTATGAGGCAGTCGTCCAAGTAGGGGTATATTTGAATCCCCTGCTGTCTGCAGTGTGCCACTAGTGATGCCAGGCATTTCGTGAACACACTGGGCGCAGTAGACAAGCCAAACGGCAATGCTGAGAATTGATAATGCTCTGTTCCTGCAAGAAATCTGAGGTATCTTCTGCAGCTTTGTCTGATTGGGACATGCAGGTATGCCTCCTTGAGGTCCAGAGTGACCAGCCAAGACCCCTTGCCCAGCATGGGAAGAAGCTGCTGCAACGTCAGCATTTTGAACTTTGGCACAATGAGGAAAGTGTTTAGATTTGACAAGTCCAGTATGGGCCTCCATTTGTTTTTTTTTCTTGGAACAAGGAACAGTCTTGAATAAAATCCCTGGCCTTGCTCCTGAGGAGGAACTCTTTCTATTGCTTTTATACTTAATAGCTTGGAAACTTGAGAGAGTGCCTCTGCCCTTTGATGATGTGGCAGGTTTGGCATGCCTTGTCTTATTGGTAATGCGTGGAAGTGGAATCTGTAACCTTTGTTTATCAAATCCAGAATCCAATTGTCTTTGGTTAAGATATGCCAGTTTTGTGAGAATAAGGCTAATTTTCCGCCCAAAGGTGCTTCTCTTTGAGCCTTTGTAGGCGATGCAGTGAAGTCATGGTGATTGTCCCTGTGGTGCAGCTGAACTGTCTGTGCCACTTCTTTGATTTGGAGGTTGCCATTGGCGGCCTCTAAGATCCTCGGTGTTGTCCTCTACCCCTGGCTCGTCTGCTTTTTCCCCTTTGAAACTTGTCAGAGCCGGGGAAGGACCAATTCTTTGAGGGCCAGTTTCTGCTGAATCTGGGTGGCTGAACCTGAAGGAAATCCTTTACTGTCTGTACTGACTTAGGTTTTTCCTCTATGGATTTCAATACATCTTGTGCAGTAGCACCAAAAAGCTTTTGTTTCTCCAAAGGTGCATCCAGTAACTTTACTTTAACATGGTCAGGCAAAGATTGATCCTTCAACCAAGCATGTCTACGTATTACAGCCCCAGTCATAGCTGCCCTACATGAAGCTTCCAGTGCATCATAACCACACTTTAGAAAATGGTTATTAACCTGCTAAGTGCTATGTATATGATCCTGCAATGCCTTTTTATCAATAGGCTCAGAAGAGGCTACCTTTTTCTGTAAATCATCCAGGAGAAAATCTTGGTACCGAAACATGTGAAAAAGGCAGTTAAGAGACCTCATGGCTAGGGTAGTAGAGGTGTAAACTTTTTTACCCCATCTCTCCAGGGACCTTGCTTCTCTGTCAGCGGGTTTTTGGCAGAGGAGGAAGCCACTCCCTTGGGGCCCTGTGAAATAGTTTCTAGATCCACAGAGTGGGCCTTAAAAAGGTGCTTGTGAGAGTCAGGGACCCTATAATATCTGTCCGGCTTGACAGGAGCAGGAGGAAGAGAGTCAGGGTTGGCACTGGAGTCAGAGAAAACATCATCCAAAACATCCATAACTGGAGGGATAGCCAGAGGTCTGTGCTGGGGGAGCTTGAGGAAAGTACGAAGCCTTTTCCTGGAGTCAGAGAATTCCTGACCCTGCCATTGAAAATGTTCCCTCATGGAATGCAGAACTTCCCCAAATGAGAAATCCTCTGGAGGGGAGGCAGAGGGAATAGATTCCTCAGCATCAGAGTCCTCGTAGGCCTGGAAGATTTCTTCTTGAGTATCAGAGTGCTCAGAATCCCCAGAGGCTTCATCCGAGGAGAATCATCCGCCTGCTCAGTTCTAGGCCTTTTCTCTGCAGGTGGCTGAGAACCCCTGTCCGGATGAGGCTGAGACCCCCTGATAAGGGAAATAAGATCTGCAGCCAGAGACATGATCTGCTTATCAGAGGAAGGGGCCTGGGCAGGCTTAGGATGGGCCTTGGCCTGACTGGCGGCCTTAGCACGTGCAAAGGCCTTGATGGACATGGAAACAGGAGGCCTAGCAGCCCCACGTGCAGGCGTTACCTTGTCCACAGGAATGGTGTCGGGTAGATCCAGAACTTCGGTTTCCGGAGGAAAATCAACAACTGGCACCGGAGAGGTCTCCGAGACCGAAGGGCGTGTTAGCGCTGTGTCGCCGGCCCGGAGCGGTAGGTTTACCACTTCCGAAGGAGCCGGAGCGCTAGTAGAGGGTTTAGGAGAAACATCGGTAGTGGACGCGGGCCGAGGATGTCGGTCCCGGTCCTTGCGTTTTTTAGCAGATTGGGTTGTCGGTTGTTCCGACGGCATGATATACGCAAAAGATTCACCGAAGTCATCCTCGGCGAATTCTGCCCGGCGCCTGAGAGTGCGCTTATTAAAGCAGGCACAGGCAGCACAGGCCGAGACGTCGTGGTCTGGGCCCAGGCAGGGAAGGCAGAGAGAATGGAAGTCCTTATGAGGTATTTGTTTACCACAAGACAAACAATTATTAACTTTCTCAATTTGTTCTGACATCGGCTGAGGCAAGAATAAATGTTCCCCAACGGGGTACTTAGCTTTTAGATGACTTCGGTACTGAAAACACAGGAGCTGACCGACGGGCACTTGTGAACTGCTTCTGCTTCGGGCACCGCGCGGCAAGAAAGACTGAAGAAGATGGCGTCGGCCGATGTCTTTATACTTCAGCCGTTGTGACGTCGGAGAGGAGGCGACACCAGCCGACGCCGGACCCAGACTTTGGAATTCGGCCGACCGAGGGCTGCCTGAGGCAGGACAACCCATATGTTATGACTGCAGTTGCATTCTTGAAGGACATCTGCTAGATTCCACTGAAGGACTCTCATGTGAAGACGTGCAAGAGGGAGGATAGAGATTGAGGCTGCCATCGAACCCAGGGCCCTGAGAAAATCGGCTGCTGTGACTACAGAGTGATCCAAGAATGCCAATACATGGAGTCTGAGATTTTCTATCCTTTCCGGGGGTGAGAAAAATCTTTGACTGAATCGAATCCAACCTTGCCCCGATGAAGTCTATGATCTGAACTGGAGGCGGGTGGGACTTGTTGATACTGATCGTGATGCCTAACGTGTGAGCCAAACCGAGGAAGTAGTGTAGGGCCTGATACAAGAGATGTTTGGTGGATGCAGCGAAGAGCCAGTCTTCTAGGTAGGGGAATACCTGAATGCCCCGAAGTCTCAGGTGACCCGCTACGACCGCCATAACCTTGGTGAACACCCTGGAGGCTGTGGTGAGACCAAAGGGTAGGGCTCTGAATTGAAAGTGACTGGCCCCTAGCCAGACACGTAGAAACCTCCTGGAGCTCCTGTGGACCTTGCTGTGATAGTAAGCATCCTGGAGGTCTAACAAGCACATCCAGTCGCATTCTCTCAGAAACGGTAGAATGGACTGTAGAGTGACCATCCAGAATTTTTCTTTCTCTACCGACAGGTTGAGGATAGACAGGTCCAGAACAGGCTTGAGGTCCCCGTCGTCTTTGGCACTGAAAAGAACCTGGAGTAGATGCCTGATCCGGATTTATCTGGGGGGACCGGCTCGATGGCTTGTTTTTGTAGCAGCTTCGAAACCTCTAAAGCTGCAGCCTCCCTGTGAGCAGGTGGAACATCTGGAAGGTGTGCTGGAGTTATGGGACATGAAATGAAGGGGATAGAAAATCCTCTGACTATGACGTTTAACACCCAGCGGTCTGCAGTAATAGACTCCCATGCCGCTGGATGTAAGGAAAATCTTCCCCCGACTGCCTCCAGAGTAGAGCAGCCGGGCAACCCCTCAGGGTTGCTGTGCGGGTCTGTCGGAAAAAGGTTCCCTAGACCCGACATCTCTGGGACGGCATCGGTCTTGTCCCCCTCTGCCTCTGGGGGATGAATATTCCTGAGTGTCACGAAAGGACTGTGATTTCCGGAACTACATCTTCTTTTGCCCCTTTTGGTACCTGGAATAGGAGCTCTGGGGATTAGAGAAGCGGATTCTGATGGCTGATAAAGTCTTTCCGTCCTTCTCACTCTGGGTTAGTGTGTCACGTACAGTCTTCCCAAAGAGGGATGATCCATCGAAAGAGGCGATGAAAGATGCCTTAAAGGGGTCCGCAAATTGACACAGCCTGATCCAGGTGTGATGCCTCAAGGCAACGCCTGTACCAGCAGCCCTAGCGGCTCCCTCCGTAGCATGACAGAGGAGACGCACAGAGGTATTAGTCACTGATTTCAGTGTAGTCATCTTCACAGTGAAAGACTGCTTGTTCTGCTGCGACAGAGACTCTGGGGGGCGACTCAGTTAATTCCGATGTAAGGTCTCGCTGCAGTCGGATAACATGTGCCAAGTAATTCAGCTCACGAATAGAAAATGTCGCTGACGAGTACATCCGCTTCCCGAAACGATCCATCGACCTGGACTCTGTCTGGTGGATGAACCAAGGAACTCTCCTGTGACAGTTCCTTCTTTGTGGCAGCTGCAACCAGCAAAGCGTCTGCCGGGGCTCCTTTAGACCATGCCTGCGCCTGCCTGTCTGACGGTGGGGAAAGAATTTTGTCTGGCCTTTTGGGTATAGGCTCTACGGTGTCAGGATCCTTCCATGCCCTAGTGGTGATGAGGTCCACCAAAGGGTCCACTGGAGGGGAGACCCAGGAAGTAGATGGGCCCGCACCAAAGGCCTCCAGGAATACGAACTCATCCGCAGAGAGTTTGGGGGGCTGACCAACCTCTTCTTTGGTGGAGGATCTCCATAATGTCTCCGAACGAGCCGTCCTCAGTAGGTGATCAGGGGGAACCCTCTCCTTCATCCAAGTCCGTATCAGTGGTAATGGACTCGGGGGATTCCAAGTGCCTCCTCTTACACTTGCGTTTACGAGGTTTCTCTCCAGTGGGACTCTCTGGAGAAGATTTGTAAGCCTCCGCTGGTTCCCTCTGGGGAATAACCTGGGGTTGCTTTGGCACGGGCTGTCCCTGAGACAGGGTAATGGGAGCAGAATCCAAAATCAGAGGGGTCTGGGTAGAATCCAAGTAGGTAAGCTGTGGTCTCAACCCCTGGGAGAGAACCCGTTCCACTGCCCCGAATGCCGATGGAGAGCACACCTCCGTAGAACGTAAGGATGAGGCTCTTCCCGGCACCAAAGCAGGGATCGGAGCCGACGGCGGGGTAGTCCGGGCACTGAGGATGGGATCCGAAAGAGCGAGATCTCGACCCTCGGGTCCGACTCCCCGACCACGGCTCCGAGAGTCCCCTGGATCCCAGATCGGATGAGAGGAGCTCAAGGTGACGGCTGGCGTCGAGGACACAAGAACCATCGGCGCCGATCCGACAGCTCCGAAAGGTCTCGGACCCGAGAACCCCGAAGCGTTGGGTCAGATCGGGGAAGGAGCAATAGGGTGGAACCTAGTTGAAGAAGGACCCTCTCCAATGGGAGAGGGCCCTGGTAAGACCCCCATCTGAATCTGGTTTTGGATGAACCTCATCAGCCTGTCCATATCAAGGTCGGACCTGGAGGAAGTGACCGACTCGGGTCTGGGCCGGATCTGAGAGGAGTGCCTCGGCTCCGATGACTTTGTCGGCTCCGGCGAGAAACGGGGAGAGCGGAGCCGAGGAGAACGAGACCTGGTTACCTTTGAAGAGGGGCTAGAGAAAGACTCCCTGTCCGGTGATCTTTTTATGGGCCTGTCCCTCTCTTTGTGGTGCATCTTCTCCCTTCTGTCCCTACCTCTCAGGGACGACTCTGATGAAACAGGCCTGGCGGGAGGTTGAGTCCCTGCCTGCACAGTGTCACTGGCTGGGGAGGAACCCGAGGCAGACTCCATGGCAGAAGCTGGTAGCAGACCCTTAGCCACAAGCTTAGCCCGACTATCCTTCAACGCCCTAGGGTTAAAGCCTGAACAAATGTCGCATGATGCAGACAGATGGGCGACCCCTAAACATGGAACACACAGAGTGTAGCCATTGGCTGGTGAGAGCTTATGACCACACTCTGCGCACTTCTTAAATAGAACCTTAAGCTGTTCAGCCATAGTCGAGACAGTAAAAGCCCTAATGGTCCACTCACACACACACTTAACAGGGATTGGGCCTAGGTGGGAAACAAGTATCACAAACAAAACAATTATGATTTTTTTTTTTTTTTTTTTTTTTACAACTAACACGACGACCAAACACGAAGGGAGGAAAAAGGGAAAGGTACTCACACTCAACTATCGCAAAAAGACCACGATGCTGACTCTTAGAGGGGCAAACGAGATCTGGGGTAGATAGGCTGAAGTGATGTAATATAGGTAAGGGAGGAGCTTGGAGCTGATGTTCGAAAAGTTTTGCCGGTTCGGATCCGAATCGGATCCGTATACCCATATGTGCAGAATGAATGAAGTCAACTACTTCAGATCATAGATTATGTGTTGCATACATACATAGAAAAGTAGCAATTATAATACGTCAAAACATAGGGTCATTAGATTATTGTTGCCTCACTTAATTTTTAATGGCTTAGTAAAATAGTACCCCTATAATTATCTACTGTAATATACTAGGAATGGTACTGAAAAGCATATGGGAAATGTACAAACTACATTTTCTTCAATTTTCAAATGCTAATCAGTGTAAAATAACTGCACATAAGTCGAACATTAAGGAAAGACGTGAAAGTTAAAACATTTTAACACAATGAATGGTAGAAAAAAGTGAGAAAATAAATTCAAATAGTTATGGTGTGATTATTGAAGGACACCATACAGCATCAGCTAATGAGAAAGTACTTTTAGAACAGTGATTAGATCCAGTTCCAAAGCTACAGGACATTTTTAGAGGAAAGGTGCAACATATTTTATTATTTTAGAATACTTGGACATTTGCTACTCAACAGGTTTCTTTTCAAGGCACAACTGTCCAAAGCAATGCTGTGCTTTAAAATGAAGGAAAATCTGTATGATTATAAAAGTGCACCTAAATGAATAGAACAAGCGGCACTAATAAACAGACCATATGAAAAATAATTGCCAATGGAGGGAAAGGATTTGTAGCAACAAGCATGAAACAAAAATACTACTGCCTTGGCTTGAATTATTATTAGACAATGTTTTGCAAAAACAAATACTTAGTAAAGTAGATACCATTTAATTGCTAATGAGACTACCGGTCTGTGACAAGACAGCATCTCTAGCAGAGTAAAATCCCGTTGTTCAACAAATGTAATTGCTCATAAGCAGAGGAAGGAAAATAGAAAAGGACAAACTGCAACTGCAAACTCTTAGCACTTAGTATATACAATCCCCACTGAGACTTTGTGTTATCTGACCTGCAATATGCTACAAGGGTCTTTGAAACCCTTGCCTCTAGGTGAACATGTGACTTACACTGTACTAAACTGTAAAAAAAAAAAAAAAACTCCTTCAGCAAAAAAAATCTGAGATAATGCCCCAAGGCTGCTATAAAAGCATAGCTAAATACAGAAACTAAGAATGTTATTATTCACACACAGGAATAATATGATGGAACTTCAAGTTTTGAATGAATACTAGAAACCATTTATGGGTTGGCTATTCTACCAAATCGTAAACATCAGTTTTACAAAGAACACATAACCTGTATACAAGTAGTCAGAAGAAAGCATAGATAACATACAGGAAAACATGAGCTGACACTTCTGTCATGGGCTGTGGCTCCGGGTAGTGAGGGAAGCTCTGCAAAATATATCATAAAGACAGCTCCCACTCATATTGTGTCAGTAACAGATAGGGGACTGCCTCATACACTACACTTTTCGACAAACTGAGTGAAGATGAATTTCCTAAGAAGTCCTGCAAGGAAACAAAAAGGTTAATGGCATCAACTACATGCTGTACACATAAAAATGTCATAATGACTGGCAGTACAATGGATTAGAGCTACAACTTAATAGAAGCTTTCTGTAGTCCGAGGTTTATTTCAATCTGCCTACTGTGCGACTCTCATCAAGTCACTTAACCAGAAAGTGCCCAGGCTGAGCCTGAAAATTATCCATGTGGATCAGTGATACGATTGAAATAAAAAACAAATGCATACATAGAATACCAGCAGCAGTCTAGTAATTTTAAAATTAATTGACAGCATATGTACTCCACAACAATGCAAGGACCACACGGCTTTGTTTTGCAACTTCTTAGCACAGCCTGAAAATACATATTATTGCAGCCAGTGAACTTCAATAACTTGAAATCCAGCCTAACAGCTTCCATTGCATACCATTACCGCATCCAAAAGTGCACTTCAAAGTATTAGATATTGTGTACAATAAATACACAAACGTGTTTTGGAACCACTCATTTAAACAGTTTACTAAATGCATAAAACGCAAACTGCTCCCACCAACATATCAGAAAATAAGAAGTTATGTACTCACCATAACGTTCCATCTGAGTAGGTGACTTCATTTGTCTGCAACCTTTGGGTCTTGGATCCGACTTCGGATCACAGCCGGCAACTTATTTTACAGCTTATGGATCCGAGCTCCTAGCTCCTCCCCTTACCCACAATCCCCTGCCAACCCTGATTTACCTCAGATCAAGTTTGCCCTTATACCAAATTTCAGACCAAAAGTGTCCCGAAAGGGACCAAGAAAGGACATTCAAGAATTGACCTCTGAAGGCCAGGGGGAAGGAGGGGGGATGGTTGCAGACAAATAAAGTCATCTACTCAGATGGAACGTTATGGTGAGTACATAACTTCTTAATCTGAAGTAGGGACTTCACTTGTCAGCAACCTTTGGGACAGAGTCCCCAGCTATCTGAATCTTGGGCGGCCATCATGGAAGGATGTTCCGGAGCACTGAGGAGCCAAAGGATGCTCTCCCTCTGGAAATAACATCCAGCTTATAATGGTTGATAAAGGTATGAGATGAGGCCCAAGTGGCTGCAGAGCAAATATCATCCAAAGATACTCTAGATCTAAAGGCAGCAGAAGTAGATATGGAGCGAGTAGAATGCACCCGTACTCCCTGAGGTGCGGGCCTCCCCGAAGTTTCATAGGCCAGAAGAATACACTGTGAAATCCATCGTGATAAGGTGACCTTAGAAATAGCTTTACCCAAATTGAATTTGGCAAAGGAAATGAACAACTGATCGGATTGTCTGACCAGCAGTGCTATGAATGTAGAAGCGCAGTTGTCTGTGCACGTCTAAGGAATGCAGCTTGTATTCTCCTTTATTCTGGCACTTAGGGAAGAAAACTGGCAGGTTAACTACACAAACACACTAGGTCCCAAAAACACAAGCAACACACACACACTCTACAAACCAGCGAGGGGAGGAATTACACTAAAAATTAATAAAATTAACAAAAATTGATCCTAACCACACACACTGTAAGTAAATCAAAAAATTTTCTATTTTGACAAGTTTTTGAAGACTTATCTGGTAAGTCGCCAGGAGCTCTAAAATCCAGCTGTCTCTTCTAAGAGCGGCAAACTAGATCTGAGGTCAATCAGGGTTGGCAGGGGATTATGGATAAGGGGAGGAGCTAGGAGCTCGGATCCATAAGCTGTAAAATAAGTTGCCGGCTCGGATCCAAGATCCAAAGGTTGCTGACAAATGAAGTCCCTACTTCAGATTGTAATTTTCTCACTAGTCTACTAAGAGCTCAATATTTGCTGGCCAAGTCTCCTTTTATCTATTCAAAACATAAGTGGTTTACATTCTTCTCCATATTGAAAACATATTATTAGTAGGGATGTGGAAGTTGTGATAATTTGAGTTTAGGTGAACTCTACTTGAAACAAATTACAAGTGCAAATACTTTTACATACATCTGAATACAGGCACTGGCACAGTAGCGTCATGGTCAAATGGAGCCCTAAGCATGGTAATGGAATCTCCCTAGCACAGCCATACCACTTTGCTATACTTGACTTTTTTTTTCACTTTTTCAATGATCACAAAGATTTGGATTTAATTTAATGGTTATTTCAAATTTTACAGCAAAAACACTGACAACATTTTGCTAAACAAACTCTCACATTAAAAGTGGACTTGTCATGAACAACAGAATACTTCTATTCACCGAAATTCACATTTACCTGTTAACCCTTTGAACTACAAAATACGTTCTGGGATTCATACATAAACAGCATACAGTGAGGAAAAAGTTAAAGGTAAAATGAAAGGTCAGGAATTCAAAAGACAAATGTGCAGAGCATTTACTAGCAGATTGGGAGAGCCCACTGAATGGAAGTGCCCCTTTTCAGGGACAGCCCGGGAACACCATCTACGGAACTGGCTTGGTCATAGTCGTAAAATAGACAAATGAAGGGTGACAGATCATACTTTGCACTACAGAACCAGCTCATTAACAGCTCACAATTTTGTTCATTTACACTAAATACCAGACATACTATTGTGGCTGAACACAGTCCATTTCATACCAGAGTACCAAAAAAAAAAAAGCTAAAATTAAAAATCCATTCATAATTAAAATATTAACATTGAAATTGTAGAGAAACTTAAGATGGCTGCACGTTGAATAACAACTTATTTCTGACTCTCCCAGTGTGGAAAAGTGTAGTTGTGTACACTTACCATAAATGTAGATGTTTGAGTGTATTCACTGTTGCAATCATCACACTTGGGTTATCTGCCTGCAGGCAGCCCTAGCTGGCCCGAATAGCAGAGTCTTGGGATTTCTGCATTGGATGTTGTCGCCTCTTCCATGATGTCAGGTCATCAGGGGAATAAAACATGCAGCAGACACCATTACATCAGTTTTTCTTGCCCCAGAAGTCAGGAGCCCCCAAAATAGGAAGCAATTAGATGGTGTGGAACACCTCCATTAAAAAGTAAATACCATTGCCATAAGATATGGCCAAAAAAAAAAAAAAAAAACAGGATAGGAAGAAAGTATAGAAAAGTCAGGGGGCTGGATGGAGGGTAACCAGGACTGCAACAGTGAATACACTCCAACATCTACATTTATGGTAAGTGTACACAACTGTAATATGTTCTTCGTGTTTCACTGTTGCAGTCAACACACTTGGGTTGATTCCCAAAGCTGAGGAAGGGTGAAAGTCAAGAAGTATTAGAGCAGGCTAGCAGGCCTTGTAAGACTGCTGTGGCAAATCCAGCTCTGGATTTAGAAAAGATAGGAAGCCATAATACTTGGTGAAGGTGTGTACAAAACTCCAGGTTGTAGCTTCCAGGATGTCCCTGGTAGGGACTCCCCAGAGAAATGCTGTAGAGGTTGAGGTAGCCCTAGTAGAATGAGTTCTGATCCCCTGTGGGGTAGGTTTTCCATGGTGTTTGTAGCAGAAATGAATGCAGTGTGCTATCCATTTGAAAATGGTTTGCTTTGAAATGGCCTTGCCCTCTGCCCCTGTAGCAAAACTGACTAGCAGCTGGTCAGATTTTCTGAAAGGTTTAGTCCTGTCAAGGTAGAACCTGAGCTGTCTGTGCACATCCAAGGAGTGCAGGATCCTTTCCCCTTTATTCTGAGGATTACGGAAGAAGGTTGGTAAATGGATGGACTGGTTTAAGGCCACACTGAATACCACCTTGGGCATAAATGATGGGTTAGTCCTGAGGGAAACCCTGAACGCATAGAAGACAATGAAGGATTCCGCAGCCATAAGGGCCTCCAACTCAGACACTCTTCTTGCTGAAGTAATGGCTAGAAGTAAGGCTGTTTTAAGAGAGGAATTTTAACTCTGCTAAAGCTGCAAGCTCAAAAGGGGGAAGCATGAGCTTCTCTATATAAGGAGAAGGTCCCAGGCAGGAATGGGAGCTCTTCTTGGGGGTCTTAAATTGTTAGTTCCTCTCAGGAACTGTTTGATCAGATGGTGAGAGAAGAGGGGTGGCTCAGTATTGCAATGAGCTGAGATGGCAGAGGCATGAATCTTAATGAATGAGAAGGATAGGCATTTGTGGAGCAGCTCTACTAGGTAATCTAGGATTTGAGATGAGGGCACAGCTGTGTCCTTTCCTTCAGACTGACTCCAAGAACAGTATAATTTCCACTTCTCTGAATAGCATTTCCTGATACTAGGCCTCCTGCCCTCAAGGATGACATCCAGCACCTGTTTGCTGAGGGTTGCTGGTGATGTATTCAGAGAATAAGCCAGACTGCCAGGTTCAGGGTTTGCAGCTGAGGATGCAAAATCTGTCCCCTCCTGCTGAGACAGCAGAGACTGGGTCTGATGTAAGTGCCAGGGTAGCACTGCTGTCATACTGCATAGGAGTGGCTATCAGTGCTGGCATGGCCAGTCTGGTGCAATAAGGATTGTCCTTGTCCTGTCCTGTTTTATCTTGAGTAGTACTTTTGAGAGGAGGGCAGAGGGGAAAGGCATAGATTGAGAGGTTTTCCCATGTGAAGGACAGGGCATCCACTTTCCATGCTTGGCTGTGGGGAGATCTGGTGCAAAATTTGCTCAATTGATGGTTTTTGGGGGGAGGCAAAGAGGTCCACCTCTGCTGTCCCCCAGCTGTGGGTTAGAAGTTTGAATGAGTTGGGTTCCAGTTTCCACTCGTGTGGGACCATAAGATTTCTGCTCAAGTCATCTGCCAGTGAATTTTGTTTGCCTGGCAGGAAGTGAGCTTGCAGGTGCACTTGATTGCTCAAGGCTATGTTCCACAGAGCCATGGCTAACTTGCAGAGTGGATAGGAATGCGCTCCCCCTGCTTGTTTATGTACCACATAACTGTGGTGTTGTCTGTCTATCAAGAGTTGTCCTGGAAGGATCAGGTATTTGAAGGCTGTCAGTGCATTCTGTACAGCTAACATTTCTTTTTGATTGATATGCAGGTGAATTTGTCCTGGGCTCTATTTTCCCTGAATGCATTTGCCTGCCATGCGAGCCCCCCATGCATAGTCTGATGTGTCTGTTGTAAGGGTTTGGGCGGCAGGGGTTTGAGTAAAAGGGAGTCCCTTGTTGTGTTTGCAAGCCTCTGCCCACCAAAGGAACTCTGTCCTTATGCAAGGAATGATAGGAATCACTGTTTCCAGGTCCTGAGAGTGTTGACACCAGAGACCAAGTACAATTGATGTTTCCTCATATGCAGTCTTGCATATGGAATTAGGAGAATGCATGAGGCAGGGGTTGCAGTATTTTTCTTGCAGATAGCTGGGTTTGGGTGGCCAGTAGTTTGAAGTACTTTGTCAAGTAAACCTGCTTTTCTGGAGTGAGGAATGCCATCTGGGAAGTTGTGTTCAAGCTTGCTTCCAGGAATACAATCTTTTGGCTGGGTACCATAGGTTCATACTAGGCTATCTGCCCTAGGGCATTTATAAGCCTAACCAGAGTGTGTTTGGCTTTCGCCACCCATTTTAAATTCATTTTGCTATGCCTTTTTTCGAGGTAAGTATACTGTGCCTCTGTCTAACAGTGACACAGAAGTTATACCCGGGGTAAACCTACGATCTCCCATCCACTCATGATTCCTCTTGAGAGTCAATGAGGGATTCTGCCTAACCTGGACTGGGATTTTATTCCAGAGTGAAGGGAGCCTCTGGGTTATGAATCTGTCCCTCCAGCATGTCCTATTTATTTCAGTGCTGAGGTTCAAGTCTCTAGAGCGCGTAGCTCGATGGGATTTGGAGTTTCTGAGGTGCAGTATGTCCATTAATTCCGGGTTGGACATGGCTTTATATGTCAGGCACAGATCGCCTCTGAGCAGGCGGTATGCCACTGAGTAGAGCTGGAGTTTCTTGAACCGGGCAGCATATGGTATCTGTTTGAGCCCTTTGGTCCTCTTGGTGAGGTACTTTTGGGGTCTTTCCAGTTGCTGCAGGTGTCTGGTAAGGTACATCCCAAAAGTGGCATTGTACTCAATTATGGGCCTGATGAGGGATGAGTAAAGAGGCACGATGACCTCCCCTGATCTAGATGTGAATCCCTTCATGATTAGGTGGGCTATATAAAATGTTTTTCTAACCACTTTGGCCACGTGGTTGTCAAATGAGAGATTGCTATCAACTTGGGTCCCCAGGTCCCTAATTACTTCTTCTGTAGTTAATGGATTACCACCTATGTGGTAATTTGTGGGCACTTTGTTTTTGCCAAAGGGGATGACTATACACTTTTTGGCGTTTAGCTTGAGGCCATGGCTCTGGCACCAGTTCTCTGTTATTATGAGGCCCTTTTGGAGGATGCTTGTGTTGGCTGGAGAGTCGATTATGGCGCCCAGTTTGTAGTCATCTGCGAACTTGGTCAGCCACAGTCCTTCCATGTTGGCCTGTACCTCCGAGAAATATATACCGAACAAGAGAGGTCCCAGGACTGAGCCTTGTGGGATGCCACTTGTAACTGGTTTGGAGTCTGACATGGCTCCAGCAATTCTAACCATGTGGGTTCTGTCCTTGAGCCAGTTTGCAACCAATCTAGTGACATAGGGGTTTACATTTAAGCTGGTGAGCTTATCTATAATGCCCAAGTGGGGTATTGTATCGAAGGCTTTTGTGAGGTCCAGGTAGGCTGTGTGGACCACCTTTCCCCTCGTCAATGACCTTGGTGACTGTTTCAAAGAAATCGACCAGGTTAAGAGGCAGGATCTGCCCTTAACAAAGCCGAACTGGTAGGATCCAGTGTCTGTAGGTCCCCAATATCTTTATTTATGAGGTCCATGATGATCCTTTCCATAGCTTTGCAGACCAAGCTAGTCAGGCTTATGGGGCGAAAGTTTCCAGGATCCATTGAGGCACCACCTTTGTGGAGAGGGACCACTGTTGCTGTACGCCACTCTTTGGGTACATATCCTGTAGTAAGGCTGAGACTGAACAGTAGTTCTATGTTTGGGTTTAGCTCTTCTTGGAGTTCATGTAGGACGCAGCCCGGGACACCGTCTGGTCCCATTGATGCTGTGTTTTTTGCTTTGGAGAGGGCAGCTCTTACCTGAGCATCTGAGATGTCAGGGGGGCAGCACTCTGCTGGGTTAGATATTTGTCCTTTTGGTGGGGGGGGGAGGAGAAGTTTGCGCTGAACCTGTCAGCTAGGATGTTGGCAATGTCTGTGGGTTCGGTGTATTTTTTGTCATTTTGGACTAATTCTGAGCATATCTGGGAATTCCCACCCAGGTTCCTAACATAACTAAAGAAAGCCTTGTGATTATCCTTGGTGTCCTCTGCAATTTTTCTCTCGACGCTGGCCTTAGACGATTTTATGAGTGCCCATAGTTTTTTGCGAATACTGATCAGAGATGCCTTCCCTTTTTGGGATTTTGCTCTATCATGTAGTAGCTTTCTCCTTCTATTGTATAGTTTGTTTATGGCTGGGGTCCACCAGACAGGACGTCTGCCTTTGGAGGATTGGGTCTTGGTTTTATATGGGATTGCATGATCCATGCATTCCTGAAGGTGTTCATATAATGCGTTTATAAAGGATTCTGCAGTCTGGGCCATATTTTCCACAGGCCCGGGGGCTTTGAAGGATTCCACCTCGGTTTTGAGGAGTGTGAAATTTGCTTTAGAGAAGTTTTTCACTGTGGTTTTCTGGGCAGGGGGTGGGGTCGGGATGTGAATATCCAGTGAGATTAGTTTATGGTCTGATCTTACCAGTGAGGGATACACTCCTGGTCTGGATTATAGAGTCCCCATGTTGGTGATGATCAGGTCCAGTATGTTTTCCCCTCTTGTGGGAGTGGTAAGAAGTTGTTCCATAGCATTTGAGTTTATAAATTCTAGGAACCTTTGGGCTAGGGTGTTGGAGCTAGAGTAATGCTCCCACAGTCTATGTTTGGGTAGTTGAAGTCGCCCAATATAATGGTGTTTGGAGAGACCTTCATATTTTCCAGTGTTCTCAGGAAGGCAGAGTGGGGTTCCTGTGTTTGGGAGGGTGGTCTGTAGCAGGCTATAAACTGGAAGGCAGTTTTACCCACTGTTAGTTGCCCATGGATAGTCCCTGATGCTTCGTGCTGTGCCACCAACCTGGAGGTGTGGGTATCTTTGATTAATATTGATACTCCCCCTCTTTTTGTGGTTCGGTCCAAGTTTTGGGGCCGAAAAGCATGGTATGAAGTATAACCTGGTAGTGCTGGGGTGCTCTGGGGAGCCTTGAACCAGGTTTCTGTTACTGCACAGATATCTATGTTCTCCATGCTAAGGAAAGTTTCGAGTGCATGCATCTTGAGGTTTAGACTTCAGGCGTTGAGTAGCATTACTCTTAGTATCTTATCCCTTGTGATACCTATGGAGGTGGGTTTGTCTTTTGAGCCTTGCCTAAAAAAGGCACTATGGGGGTAGCAAGAGCCTTTGCCAATATTCGAAAGCCCAGGGGTGACAGGTGCAAGCCGTCCCTAGTGAAGCATCGTGGCTTGTCGAGCATGTCATCCCAGGCTGACAGGCATTGGCTTCCCTTGGAATGCCACCAATACTTAAGCCAATTGTTGAAATTGATCATCTTGTCTTCATATTGTGGCATCATTCTTGGTGAGGGTAAGATGCTACTCAAGGTCAGGGTCATACCGGCCTGGGCTACATGCTCAGAGAGCTTCTCTTCTTTTCATGTAGTCCAGGGAGGTATGTCTCAGGTCATTCACACCAGCATGGACAATGAGTCATATTTGTACTTGCCTTGGAGGTGACCTGAGTGCTTGTGTTATGTGGCGGATCCTAGCGCCCGACAGGCAGCTCAGTGACCTTCTCCTTGTTCAGCCTGGTGAGCGGGACGTCAGTGTGCCTGATGATAGTCACCTATTACAAGTGTATCAGGTGTGTTGTTTAGCCTTAAGGGCTGTGACTGTTCGGCACACTGGCTTTGTAAGCTATGTGTTGCACGTGTTTTGTTTTGGGGTAGCGGTTGCTTGGGTGTCTGCTTTGGAGGTCTCTGCTGTTTAGGCAGATTTTTATTTAGAGCCTCCGAGTATGGTTTTGTGTGTTTATGTGTTTGGTTTGCTGCCGTGGTAGGTCTATGTGAGACTGGAATTGTAGTGAGTGTGGTTTCCTTCTCCACCTGACTGGTTAGGCCAGTAGTGAGTTGAGAGAGCTTAGCCTCCAGTTTGGCTATATGGTTGTATCTCTCACATGTGTTGGAATTTGTTGGGAGGAGGAGAGGGTTGTCTGTGTACATGAGGCAGTTGTAACATTGCCTCAAGATTCCCAGATTCACCAGCTGGACCGGAGAGGTGATTGACAACTGACCTTTGGACATGAACAAAACAACTGCACAAACCAAATAACTCAAAGGTATCCACAAGCCACAGAACCCGGAGCCAACTAAAATCAAAACACACTTCTTCTCAGGGGTCTTTCTGTTTTGCTAGTATAGAAACCTAAGCAAAATGTGCAGACCCCCAAGTACACCACCCCCTTTGATGCACAGCTATAATAATTATGCGATCTAACCAAGAATTTCCTCTGGGGTAAGTAAAATGTACCCTGGTTTAACATAGCAGAACAGTGATTACAATGATTGCATGTGTACGAGCATTTTTATGACATCTCCAGAGGGAAAGAAACAAATGCTTTCTTTAAACATTCACAAAAATGTAGGGAGATGAAATTAAAGTTTATGGTACTGGAACAGATTACCCCAGAAGTAAGAGGAGGGAGCTGGGAGACAAGGTTAGAATACAGTGAATTGTATTGGCAGCTTAAACTAGACGCCACGAGGTTCCCAGGATTAAATGACAATATTAATATTGCACCAGTTTTAAAACTGAGGAAAGCTAGGCTTTAATGTATTTAATGTATTTAAATGGGGTTGAACATGGGATTTAAAAGTTTTTATATGATATAATGAGTTCTTAATGTTTTAGGATTTAGTATTTTAATTAATTAATTGTTAAATTGCTTGTAAATGATTATGTAATTGATTAAGTATTGACCAGCTGATGTTAAAACAATGTATTTAAATGATGAATTAATGAATGTAACCATATTCAGTCCTTGAGAAAGCCTGGCAGTAGCTAAGTGAAAGCGCTTGGTTTAATTCGTTTTGTAAAGAATATTAAAGTGTGTTTTGATTTTAGTTGGCTCCGGGTCCTGTAGCTTGTGGTGACCTTTGGACATGCTAGAATAGTATTGGGAATTCCTTTATAATTGAAAAAAAGGGCCAATGGGGAACAAGGTACTCAAGGGGAGTTTGTGAGGGTGCAGTGCTTTTAATTTTTTAGTGCTGACTTGTATAATTGCTTTAGTGAGCAAGTGCCAGGTAACATAAATGCAATGTGTTACAGGTAACTTAAATGCAAAAACAACAAACAGTAACTTTCTTTCAAGTGAAATAAGGAAATAAGTACAGTAAGCAATGCAGATATCACTAGGGATACACAGAAGCGCTGAAAAGCTGCGTTTTAGGTGGAATTAGCATTTCAGGGAAATAACAAGCAAACAAACAACAAGCATACAAACAAAGCTAGATTCAGCAGGCCTGGATCTAGTCTATGCTACAGCAAACAAGGTGTATCAATTTCAGTGAGAAACAGTTCAAATATGCAGGCACTATGAGCCTTTAACCAGCTGTGATTTCTTTTCGTTGATGGTATACCCCAGAGAAGTTAGAAGTCTCTTTATAAACATCAGGTGTTGAAGTAGCAATTTGTGACTGTCTGCCTGAATCAAGCAATCGTCCAAGTATGGGTAGATTTGAATATTTCTCTGCCTGCGGTATGCAATGGCTGGAGCCAGGCACATTATGGATACCCTGGGCGCAGTAGATAAGCCAAATGGAAGTGCAGAGAACTGATGGTGCATACAGCCTGCCCTGAAACGTAGATACTTCCTGCAAGATTCCCTTATGGGGATGTGCAGATAAGCTTATTTGAAGTCTAGAGTGACCAGCCAGGAGTCCTTGGTTAGCAGAGGAAGCAGCTGCTAGAATGTAAGCATTTTGAATTTTAGTACCACCGGGAAGGAGTTGAGAATTGACAGATCCAGGATGGGGCACCAGGAGTTCTCTTTTCTGGGCACCAGGAACGGTCTGGAGTAGAAACCCTGTCCCATTTGCTCTGAGGGAACAGGTTGAATAGCCCTGATACTGAGAAGGGAAAGTATTTGCTTTTGGGCCTCTGCCCACTGGTTTGGAGGAAGGTCTGGCAATCCACTTGGGGTTGGCAGTGAGTGGAAGTAGAATCTGTATCGCTGGGATACAATATTTAAGACTCATTGGTCCTGGGTAATACACTCCCAATTTTATGCATGCAGGGGCGAGTTTTCCTCCTAGGGGTGCAAGTACTTGGGCATAGCTGGGAAGGATGAAGGACAAGTCATTGCGAACTTTTTCCATAAGGGGGTGGCTTACCACTCCCTGATTTTGAGGTGGGAGCACTCCATTGTTTAGATCTGTGCGTACCCTGAGACTGTAGTCTTTGTAGTCTGCTGCCCCTGGGTTTGGACTGAGAAGGTCTGGGAGGGACTGGAAAAGACGAATTCTTTGAAAGCCAATGCCTACTGAACATAGGTGGCTGTACCTGTAAGAAATCTTTAACAGTTTGCATAGATTTAGCTATTTCCTCCATCTTCTTAAGAACTTCTGCTTTTGTGCCAAACAAATATTCTTGGTTTAATGGAGCATCTAGTAATTTTGCTTTGACATTGTCTGGCAAGATTTGTTCCTACAGCCAAACATGCCTTCTCAGAACAGACCCAGTGACAGCAGCCCTGCAAGATGCTTCTAAGGCATCAAAAACCACACTGCAAAGTGTGTTTACCAACTTGTTTTGCAGAATGCATTAACCCTTGTAAATCTTTATTTTCTGCACAATCAGGAATTAACAAAATTTTTTTTGTTTATTAGTTCCATAATATGCTGTTGGTACTTCAACATGTGAAACTGGTAATTTAAAGCCCTAATGGCAAGAGTTGCAGAGGTATATACCTTCTTACCCCATCTGTCTAAAGCCCTAGAATCCCTGTCCGAAGGGGTAGGGTTTTGGCTGTAGTAGCCTTAATACCTTTAGGTCCCTGGGAAATGGTCTCTGGATCCGCAGTGGGATTCTTAAAGAGAAATTTGTGAGAGTCAGGTACTCTATAGTACCTATCAGGTTTTCTAGGAGTTGGTGGTAAAGTATCAGTGGTAAGACTGGATTCCATGAAGACATCATCTACAATACAATATCCATATCGGGTGGTACAGCTAGAGGCCTGTGCTAAGGCAAGTCTAAGCATTCCCCGAGTCTCTTTTTGGACTAAGGGTAGTCCTGGCATTCCCAGCAGAAATGCTCTCTTAGGGTATGCAAGGTTTCACCGAAAGAAAAGCCCTCGGGGGGGGGGGGTGGGGGCAGAGGGAACAGAATCTTCTGCATCCAAATCCTCATAGGTAGATAAGGGTATGTTCTGGTAATCTGAGGGGTCAGAGTCATCGGACTCATGGTCTGTGGAATCCGAAGGAAAATCAATTCTTTGCTTTTTAGAGGGAGAAGACTGGCTTCCCCTAATTAAAGTAATGAGGTCTTCAGCCATTCTAAGCATTTGTTTCTGTGGCATGGGACCTTGAGAATGTGCTTTGGTCGTCGGTTTTCTAGGCGTAGTGCGAACCCTGGGCCTGAGAAATTCGGTAGTTTTAGTAAGAAACAAAGTAGTTGGTTTAATACGAACATCGGTAGGTCTGAATACACACTCAAACCGGTGCTTGCACAGCGGCTCCGGACCCATCCAAGGTAGAGACATCCGCAGGTTCCATAGTCGAAGCATCTCGTGGCATACCGGACTCCGAATGGGTCACAGTAGAGGCCTGCGAATCTGTAGAAGCAGGTATCAGGGGTTGCAAAAGTGCCTCACTGAGTACCGGGCAGACTGGCGACTAATTTAACGGAAGTTTCGTCTGCAGTTTTGGACCTATGTGGTCTGTCTTTTTCCTTATGCTTTTTCAGAAGTTAGGTAGTCAGACGGCTTATCAAAGCCATTTCGGAACACGGAGAATGAGAGCGAAAGAATTTAGCGACAAAAATACCCCAACACCGAAAAGCTTGGGAGTTGAGCAAGGCACAAAACCGACAGTGAGGAACATCGTGGTCTGGGCCTAAACAGGTGACACAGTAAGAATGAAAATCTCTGTGAGCTATTTGCTTTCCACAGTCAAGACTATTAACTTCTTCTGACATCAGTTAGAGCAACAAAAAAGGATCCCCAACTGGGTACTTAACTTTAGAAGACTTCAGGCTTGAAATTCAAAAAACAAAAATTTTAGGTAGCGGACGACTGACACTTGCGAACTGCTTCTGCTTCAGGCTCCCATGCGGCAAGAAAACCTGATGTAATGGCGTTGGCTGCATGTTTTATATCCCTGATGACCTGATGTCATAGAAGAGGCGACAGCATCTGAAGCAGAAATCCCAAGACTCTGGTATTCAGGTTGACTGAGGGTTACCTGGAGGCAGACAACCCAAGTGTGATGACCGCAACAGTGAAACACGAAGAACACCAGAAACTCAGCAGAGAAGACCAGTGGAATATTTGTGTTTCTTGGCAGATTTCATTAACAGGCAGGTAAGTGCACTGCTGGATGCCAGGAAGAAAGAAATACAGAGGACCTGAAGAAAAATCAGCTACAAAAGGTGAGGAAAGAACAATGACAGGGAAAGTACTATTGCCGTTCAGCAAAATGCAGTGCAAGCTCCAGACATGACTTCCAGTAACCTAGAGGAAAGTGTAAGACAACTGCACACAGACCTGGATAAAATTAACGAAACACTGACGGAATATATCAACTCAAAACAACAAAAGGCTGGAAAAAAATGGAAGAAGCTTTAAACAGATATTCAGATGAGGTGATAAAACTGCAAAAATCGGAGGTCGAAATGAAGTAAAGGCTGGCTGAATGAGACTGCTCAAGAAGAGATGTTTCAAAAAATAACAGAATTACAGGAAAACCTGAGATTTTCAGCAGAACCAGAGAAGTTGGAAGAAACAAGACTATTAATTTTATGAAAGCACACTAAGCAACTGGACTGGTATTCCACAGCAGGAGATGTTAACTGAAAGATCTTGTGTATGCTCCAAACTTGGCTATGAGAAAGCAAACCATCCTACTAGCAGGACCTGCTTCTGACAAAAATGTGGCAGGAGGACAAAAAGTGGGAAACAGCAGAATGGTTGTGGAGAATGACTATTCACTGTACACCAGACAGAAGAGGAGTACATTATTTCACTATTCAGGGAATGTCGAGAAGCAGGCGTATGATTCAAACTGCTGTACCCAGCTATCTTCAAAATAGTCTTCCATGCAGGGACAAAATCATTTTTTATGAAGTACATGCTAAGGAGGAAGTAAAGCTTGTCCAACAAAAACTGAGCAGTGAAACAGAAGGTGATTATGCATCCTGTTCTTCTGGTAATAAATGCCATAGACACACTATGCCAGTAAAACCTTTTAAAATGTTTCAGTGGAAAATGCTGGAGAGAAAGAAGGAAGCATGAAAGTTGATTAGAAGAATCAATAAGAGTACACTGGAAATGAAGCAGAGACATGATTTGGGAAATGGAGATCAACAGGAAGAAAACCAGTAACTTGGAAATTGACAAATGTGGGATTGCAAAGCAATAATTATATTTGTGAAATATGACAACACAAATCTGGAAACAATGGACTTTTTTTTGCACTTTGTTGGACTTGTGGGGACTCTAAAATGTATGCCCTACTTCATGTCATTAATGTTTGGAAAAATACTTATGGAGGAGGAGGGAGAAAGTTAACTGGAAGTAAAACATTTTTTCATTATAGTGTATTATTTTCTTTTCAGGTTACAAAGTTTTCTCAGTTACTTTTAAGTGTAGTGGGGATACTACTGTAAACAGGCGCTCCTTTTATTTCTTTCTCCTTGTTCAATTTTAAGAAATGAAGTCACTGCAATGTTTAAAAAAGTCTGGTTTAAACAGCATGGCAAAAGAAAAATTCATGTGCTTTGTATCATTCTTGCAGGGTGGAATGATGGGATTAAGGCCCTTACCTTGATTTAGTAACAAATTTAAAGAGAAAGCAAGTAAAAAAAAAAGAATATTGAATATTCTGACGGCCTCACTTTACCCACTGACACTGGTGACAGGCTGTCACTAAAAACAGGAATGGATTTCTACATTATTTTCAAATGCAGCTCTCTGCATCAGGCACCACTTCCCCCAAGAGCACACAGGGAAAACACTCCAAACCTGGGACTGGACTCTCTGTCTCGCCATATCCCAAGCAAGACTCAGTCTGGAGCACTGCGTCTCAGTTCCAAGTAGCTGACATACCCACACCTGGGTATTTGATTCCCCCCCCCTCCTGGGAAAGGAAGAATGGCACTTCTGCCCAGACTATAAGGTAACCATGCTGCCACTGGTCAGCCACTCTAAGGCTCTTACAAGGTTATCCAATTATACTGAGGAAAATCAATACTAATATAAACAGAATTGTGTAACCAAAGCAGCAAGGCTTTTCACAGTGGGCAATGCATCACTAAAATAAGCATAAGTACTCTCAAGACATTAAAAATATTTGCTAAAAGACCAGCCACAATGAAAAGTATAAAAATATTTAATAATAAATAATAAAATAGAAAACATGAGAATACTAAATATCCAAGTAAAAAATCAACAGAGTTTCAATCACAGAAGAAATAAAAATAGCACAGCTGGACAGATTCAAACAGATGCAGAAAAACAATACTTAACTAATCTCACTGTATTTCCTGACTGTCTAAAGAATAACTGTTCCTTAGCTAACTTAATTAATACACCAAAGTAAGATTAGATGCTTACTGCCACATGGCAAGGTGATGAGCTTCTAACTACAACTGAACTGTGACAACTCAACTGTCTGTGACAACTGACATAGATCTTTTTATCAGGTTAAAAGAAAGGAAAACAAAACCAACTGCTGTGTGAATTCCATCCTCTCAGTGCTGGTTATAGAATGACATCACATTTGATCACCAGACTCTGGTAAAATACAAACTCAGAGCTTTGCTAAGATATGTTGCAGTATCTGAAAGCTATAGAGCAATTTCAAAAACCTCTACTCTTCCCTTCCAGAATTCATTGTTTACACACAAACATTTTATCAGTTATAACAACACTGCTAATACATTTTTACACAAGCATCTGTACAGGGCAGTGTCACAGTCAAATAAAACAAAATCTACAAAACTCCAGCCAACCTTGCTAGCATATGCCACACATGCACTGCCCCATTCTCCCTGGCACAGATGGTAATACTTCACATCATCACAAATATTATAAAGCTTTTTTCTAGCAAATAAATGTACACTTAGTAGCAATTCTGAATCTGGTCCTCATGTCTCCATTGAGACAATATGATAAAGAGAAAATGGCTAGAAGATAATGTTCTCTAAAAAGCATTCAGGTGTTTTCCAGCTGGGAGAGGTATGAAGATAAAACAAAACCAGACAGCACTTAGACGCATAGGCTACACCAAGCGTCTTAGCATGGATAGCCTTTCTTTTAGGTTAACTCAAGTCTGTCAGTGTGGCTGTCAGTTTGTGACATCTGCTCCTATTAGGAGAATAAAACTTCAACATTTGAAGATACACAGTTTTGTGTATTAGTATTAAGTTAATAGATTTGGGGGGGTATTTTTTGAGGGCTTTCAATAAAATAAAAATGTTTGTAAGATGTGACATAGGCTCTAATGAATATGACAAGAGACAATTGTATAAAACTTCAACCTACCAAACAGTGTGTGCATGTAACACAAACCCTGGAACTAGACATTTAACAAAAAGTTGTTATATACAAAAGGTGGGAATAAAAACTTTTTAATACGACACTTTCTGTAATGTCTTTAAATGTCAATGGTCTCATAGATAAATACAAAAAATAAAGTGAACTATATTAAAAATATTGACTGCAAATGGCTGTGCTACAGGAGGCACACCTGAAAAGAACTAAAGTAAAATAGATAAAGATTTTCAGGATGGTTACTCAATGGAATACCTCAGACAAATAAAAAGAGGAGTACTTATATTAATTGCAACAGGAGCTCCAATAGTGACAAAAGAAAATAAAACAGTAACAATGATATATCTGTAGTACTAAGGGGCTACTGGCAAGGGAGAAGGATTACATTGGCATGCATTTATATTCCACTTAAAACTGCTATAATGGAGCTTAAAAAAATCCAAGGAGAAATTAATCAGCTTTCGGCAAGGAATATTGCTTATAGGTGTGGAGTGGAATTTGATTTGCAGAAGTGAAGATGTGTCGGGGGGGGGGGGGGGCAGAAGGAAAAGTATAACAAAGGAGAGAAGACTTTTGAAGAAATTTATGAAAATATTTCGAATGGAACATCTGAATTTAGTACTAGGAGTTCGGCATGAATTTACATATTCTCCAAGATATAAAATCTGGCTAGGCTAGAGAGAATTTACATTTCAGAGGAACATGTGCACTTAATTGAAGGTCTTGATACGCACCCAATAACTATTTCAGACCATGCGCCAATAATAACTAAAATAAAAACACAAGGTAATGAAATAAAAATGAGACACTGGCGCTTTCCCACCTATCTACTGAAGAGAGGAATTTAAGGAATTGGCAGTGGAAATTATTCAGGAGCTATTAGAGAAGACAGAAATTTCTTCTGAAAATATAGCTAGGGATTGGGATAAAATTAAAGTGGAGTTTAAAAATAGGATGGAAATAAAAGAAAGTGAAGTATAGTAATTATTTAGAGGGATTAACAAATGTTAAATATTGCAGAATGAGGGAGTCTCACAGAACAAGAGAAGGAGCAACTGCGGAATGCTAAACAGAAAGTAAGGGATTACCTTGATAATATGCATGAGTTTAGAAAGACTGCTGTTAAGTAACTGTTTTTTGTGAACTCTAGACTGCAAAAACTTTTAGCACAACGACTCGGGCAACAGAAAACAGAAAGGGGCTTGTCACCAAGCTTAGGGAGCCTAAAAGTAACAAGAGATCCTGTACAGGTATTAGAATATTTCAAAAATTATATGAAAGTTTGCATAAAGCAGACATGGAAATCAAGAAAAGGTACAAGTGGAAATGTTTATGGAATAATTAAATATTCCAGGGTTAGAGGTAGACGAGTCAATTACCAACAGTTAGGATAGGAGGAGATGAGATAAAATGGTGATATATAACCAATCTACAGGAAAGTCCCCAGGAATATGGACAGTAGGAGGAAAAAACTGAAAAAGATCTAGAATGTTGTTTAACAGTATTTTAAGAGAAGTTCCAACATCCTGGAAGAAAACAGTGGCAGTTATAATACCTAAAGAGGGTAAAGATCCATCAGATCCAGCTTCATACAGGTCCACTGCAATACTAAGTCACAATTTTGAAGTGTTTATTGTTTCTAATGGCTAAAAGAATGGGATAAGTTATGCCAAAATTGATAGCTATGGATCAATGTGGTTTTGTGGAGGGGAGGCAAACATTTGACATTAAGAGAACAATTATGATCCAGAGAGAAGCAAAATGTAAGAAAATACTACTGTTGTTAGTGGGTTTTGATGCAGAGAAAGCATTTGAAAGAGTAAGCTGGGACTTTTTGAGTAGGGCAATGGAAGCATTTGCATTCCCTGATAAAATTATAAAGTTAATTACAGGACATTTAAAGGAACGGAGGCAAAATTAAAAGTGTGTGGTGTCCTCTGATAATTTCTGCTTGAGCAAAGGAACCAGGCAGGGGTGTCCTCTTTCTCCTTTATTTGCATTATATTAAGAACCATTGGCAAAGAAAATAAGGGACTCAGAAATACAAGGATATAACTGGTATGGTAGTCAAGAAACGCTGGCACTATTTGCAGATATTATTTTATACCTGACAAAACCAGAAAAATAAATTACGGTGTTGTGGAACATTTTGAGACAGTTTCACATCTTTTCAGGATAGAAAATGAATGAAGTTAAAACAAAGGCAATAGCAATAAATTATGTACCCCACACAAATTGGTTCAGCAATATCAACATTTATAGGGACATGATAAAATGAACTATTTAGGAGTACAGACCAAACATAACTCTGGTGTAGCAGCTAAGGGTGTGTGGGAAGCGACTAAACAAAAGATAATACAAACACTGAGAAACTGCAAGCTCTGTCGTATGGATATGGACATTAAAACACAAGCAGTTAAAATGGTTTTAGTCCTTTAGTCTTATACACAGGTCAGGTAATTTTTTTTCAACCAGAGGAGAAGTCGGGGATAGCAACTAATAAAAAGCTGAAGGATTTTATCTGGGAGGGGAAGATGGTAAGAATCAAGTGAGATAAGTAGATTCCTTCCAGTAAGAACAAGGCAGATTGGGATTACCCGACTTGAAGGGGTATTTCAGAGCTACACAGTTAAGGCTCCTATACTCAGCACAAGCAGAAACCTAAAATTCAAATTGGAAAGGGATGATGATGAAATGGGGGGAAGCTCAAGAAACAGGGAGAGACTGGAAATGTGGCTGTAGATCTTTATGGAGAGTAAAAATAATCATACAGAATATTATACTCAAAGAAAAAGTATTCTAAGAACTAAGCCAACACGGAAATGGAGGAATAAATTCTGCTGATAGGGATGACTGCAATTAGGGATGTAGACAACAGACAAGAGGGGTTGGAATTTATTGCAGAAAACTGACAAATGGGCTAAGGTATTGGGAGCAAATAACTAGAGAAGAAAAGGTAACAGAATGGGAAGATGCCAAGAATTTATTTGGACTGCAGGTTAGAGATTGCCTACACTGTGATAGCAATCCTTGATGGGGAAGGCAAAGAAAAACAAATAGGGAGGGTCCTAACTGAAAGGGGTCTATAGTTAATCATTGAACAGCAGTTCATGGAATGGCTGTTTGCTTAATACTAATTGTTGAAACTTCCTTTAATCGAATGGCCGTATCATCGTAATGATTTTCATCTAACGATGGCAGTTTGCCACCATAAAAGGAAGTATTACCAAATACTTACTGGTAACACACCTGTAAGGAAACTTGCCCTTTCCCCGATGTAGTGTGACCTTGGAGTTGATACATATATATAATTAGCAAGGGGGGGTGCGAGGGACGTAGACCCCCGCAAGAGGAACATTACTATAATACTGGACACTCATTACGTAGGGGCCACTAATTAGACATACTAACTCAAAGTCACACTATACTGAGGAAAGGGCAGGTTTCCTTATAGGTACGTTACCATTAAGTACTCGGTAACACTTCCTTTATGGTGGCAAACTACCATCATTCCATAAAATTCATTATGATGTCATGGCCATTTGATTAATAGAGGATTCGACAACTAGCATTTGGCGAACAGCCATTTGATGAACGTGCTGTTTGACGATTAACCACAGACTCAAACTTAAGACGAGCACTGGTAGAGTTTTTAGAACAATCTAGAACAGAAGCTGCCATTAAAAAATGAATACTTAGTACAGGATATAAAATATTACATGATAACTACAAGAATCAATCAGTGGAGTTAGAAAGGATTGTGAAGAGAGACTAGATAAGCAATTCACAAAGAAAGAATGGGGGGGGATATATGTAGGTCTCCCAAATATACAACAAAATCTAGAAGTTTTAGGATTTTTGCTTGGAAATGTTTACATAGATATTTTTATACTCCAAGTAGACTCCGGAAATTATTTCCTTAGGCAGAGAGCACATGTTGGAGGTGTTATGGAGAAGAAAGAGGTAATTGGAAACATTTTCTGGGAGTGTAATCAGTTGGCAGACTTTAAAGATTCCCTGCAGACTACTCTGTTGGAGATACTGGGTGAATAAATTGGTGTAACTAGGGAAATGATTTTTCTGAGCTATGGTACAGCATCAAATTGCCTAGACATAGCAAGGATTGCTGAGTCTAATTATGTTGACTGCCAAAAAAAGCAATTACTAGAAAATGGAAATCAAACACTAGGCTGAAACCACACATAAGAGATAATGAAATCCTGCCTCCTGGCTACCATATGATTTGCAACGACAGGCCAAACAAAAAAGGGGGTGATGTAGCCATAATCTACTCTTCCATGTACTCAGTTACCCCATACAATACTCCCACTCCAAAATTTGCCAACTCTGAATTAACCATAGCTCTCTTAAAATTAAGCAAACAAGTCCATATGCGTAGCTTTTCTTTACATTCCTCCAGGTAAGAACATCCCAATACTAGATGACATTCTGTCCTGGTTCTCCCCTAACATTAAAAATGAAACCTTCATCCTTGGCAACGTAAACATTAACTGGGCCACGATTAACTCTCAATCCCACACCCAAACAATCAACCTCAAACTTCACCCAGCTAATAAACTCCCCCACCAGGCCAAACAAAGAAGGAACCTCCAGCTAAATCATTGACTGATTCTTAATGTCTCATCCAAATCTAATCTGAAATTCAGGAATCCTTCCTGACCCCCTCAGTGACCATCTACCAGCCTTTACTGACCGGTACCCCTCCACCCTTCATAAACATCGCTACATTCAAACCAGAAACCTGACCAACTTTAACCCACATTTTCAGACTGCCTAAAACTAACTGACTGGACATCTTTAAGAACTCTGCCCCTTGACAACACCATCAACTGGTTTAATGAAACTTTTCTGTACCTACTCAATAACCTTGTTCCTTCTCAGGATCAAAAGAGTTAAAGCTATAAAGTACAGTTTTGTACCTACCATAAATGTAGATGTTCGAGTGTTCACCCTGCTGCAGTCATCATACTAGGGTTATCCTGTCATCAGGCGGTCCCGCAGTCAGCCGGAATTCCAAAGTCTTGGTCCGGCGTCGGTTGCTGTCGCCTCTTCCTTGACGTCAGTGTGCCAGGGGTATATATAATGCAACCAATGCCATTTTCTTAAGTTTTTCTTGCCCCAGACGTCAGGTGCCCCCAAAAAGGTGGTCAGAATTAGTACCAAATGGAGTGAACACTGCACAAACACAAAATCCCTTCAGCTATAAGCAAATACATCAGTAAGGCATAGAAGAGATTATGCCAGTAGATCAGAGGGGATGGAGGGAGGGTAACCTGGACTGCAGCAGGGTGAACACTCGAACATATACATTTATGGTAGGTACAAAACTGTACTATGTTCGTCGTGTTACCCTGCTGCAGTCATCACACTTGGGTTGAATCCCAAAGCTAAGGTAGGGGGGAGGTATCATAGAGGGTTAGTGGAGGCAATAAGGCCCTGCAAAACTGCAGTGGCAAAGCCCGCCCTGGACTTAGAGTATAGAGGTAAGTGATAGTGTTTGGTAAAGGTGTGCACTGAACTCAATTTGCAGCTTCTAAAATTTCCTTGGTTGGAACCCCCCTGAGAAAGGCTGTAGAGGTAGCTGTTGCCCTGGTAGAGTGGGATCTAATGGTAGCAGGAACTGGTTTCCCATGATGGGTATAGCAGAAACGTATGCAATGACCTATCCATTTAGAAATGGTTTGTTTAGATATAGCCTTCCCTTGAGAAGCTGTAGCATAGGATACAAAGAGCTGGTCAGTTTTTCTGAAAGCCTTAGTTTTGTCCAAGTAGCAACTAAGCTGCCTGTGAATGTACAAGGAATACAGGAGTCTCTCACCTTTGTTCTGTGGATTGGGGAAGAAGGTGGGTAAGTGGATGGTTTGATTTAAAGCTACACGGAAACCACCTTAGGCATAAAGGAAGGATTAGTTCGTAGAGAAACTCTGTCTTGATGAAAAATGAGGAAAGGTTCCACTGCCATTAGTGCCTGTAGCTCTGAGACTCTCCTAGCTGAAGTTATTGCTTGGAGCAGGGCAGTCTTCCATGATAGGAACTGAAGACCTGCAGAGAAAGCTGGTTCAAAGGGAGGTAGCATTAGTTTTTCCAGAACAAAGTTGAGGTCCCAAGTTGGTGTAGGAGCTCTCCTGGGTGGTCTAATGTTTTTTGCCCCTCTGAGGAACTGCCTTAGAAGAGGATGTGAAAATAAAGGTGGATCCGTGTTGTAGTGAGCTGAAATAGCTGAAGCATGGATTTTAATTGAGGAAAAGGAAAGTCCTATGTGCAACATCTCAGCTAAATACTGTAGAATGTGAGGCATGTGAAGCTGAATTATGTCTTGGCCTTTAGCTTGATTCCAGGCACAAAACCTTTTCCATTTGTCAGAATAAGCATTCCTGGTGCTTGGCCTCCTGGCTTCCAGAAAAACATCCAGAACTGCTTGTGAAAGAGGAGGTGGTTGGATGTTTAGTTGATTTGCCATGCAGCCAGATTTAAAGTTTTGAGCTGGCTGTGAAGAATCTGTTTGTTTTGTTGTGAGAGCAAATGGGGTATTTGAGGCAATATCTATGGTGGGCTGTGGGCCATATTTTTCAATAGCGGGTACCAGTGCTGGCGTGGCCAGTCTGGGGCTATGAGAATCAGTCGTGGTCTCTCCTTTTTGACCTTCAAAAGAACCTTTGTGAGGAGAGGTAATGGAGGGAAGGCATACGCTGTCAGGTTTTCCCAACTGAAAGAGAGAGCGTCCACTTTCCAAGCTTGATGGTGGAATGTCCTTGTACAAAATTTTGTCAGTTGGTAGTTTTGAGGACTGGCAAACAGGTCTATGTTTGGAAGGCCCCATTTTTGAGTTATTGCAAATATTTGTGGATCTAGTTTCCACTCATTTGGATCTTTGATATTTCTGCTGAGGTCGTCTGCCAATGTGTTCTTCTGTCCTGGCAGGAATTGAGCTTGTAATTGGACTTGGTAGGCCAGAGCTGTGTTCCATAAGATCATTGCTTGCCTGCATAGAGGGTAGGAATGTGTTCCCCTCCCCCTTGTTTGTTTATGTACCACATTACTGTGGTGTTGTCCGTCTTTATTGCAAGTTGTCCTGGATGTAATAGATCCTTGAAGGCTGTCAGATCTTTCTGTACGGCTAGCATCTCTTTTTGATTTATGTGCAGATTTCTTTGATCTGCAGTCCATAGGCCTTGAATGTACTGTCCTGCCATGTGTGCCCCCCACGCGTAGTCTGAAGCATCTGTTGTGATAGTCTGCCTGGCTGGGGGCAAGGTGAAAGGCTGACCCTTGTTGAGGTGACATGCCTGTGACCACCATAGAAATTCCTGTTGTAGGCAGGGAATGAGAGATATCATTGTGTCCAAGCTGTGGCTGTGTTGAGACCATACGCTTTTTAGGTACCACTGTAATTTCCTCATATGCAGCTTTGCAAATGGTATTATTAGTATGCAAGATGCCATGTAGCCCAAAGCCTGCAAAATTTTTCTTGCAGTTCATTGCGTCTTTGTTGCCATTGTCTTGAAATATTGAGTCAGTTGTAGTTGTTTGTCTGGCGTAAGATAAGCCTTCTGGGCCGTTGTATTCAAGCTGGCACCCAGGAATGTCATTTTTTGTGAGGGTACTAGATTTGACTTCTTTTCATTTACTGTGTACCCCAGGCAGTTTAGTAGATGCTTTACAAAGGCCAGATGATGTAAGAGAATGTCTTTGCTTTCTGCTTGGATGAGGCAGTCGTCCAGGTATGGATATATTTGAATTCCTCTTTGTCTGCAGTATGCAATTACTGGTGCCAGGCATTTTGTGAAAACTCTGGGCACAGTAGATAAGCCAAAGGGCAGTGCAGAGAATTGGTAATGGGTTGAACCTGCAACGAAAAGGAGGTATCTTCTGCAACTTTGTCTGATAGGGAAATGCAGGTATGCCTCCTTGAGGTCCAACATTACTAGCCATGCTTCCTTGCCCAACATGGGAAGTAGCTGCTGTAGTGTTCGCATCTTGAATTTGGGTTCTTGTAAGTAAGTGTTTAGAATTGAAAGGTCCAGAATTGGTCTCCAGACATTGTCCTTTCTGGGCACTAGAAAAAGAGTCTTGAGTAAAATCCTTGGCCTTGCTCTCGAGTAGGTACCAGCTGAATGGCTCATGTCCATGAGAGCTGTAATTTGCTTTTGTGCCTCTGCCTATTGATTTTGTGGCAGGTTTAGCATTCCTCTTTTCATCGGCAAGGTGTGAAAGTGGAATCTGTATCCTCGTAAAATTATGTCTAGGACCCATTTGTCCTTTGTGACAATGTGCCAGTTGTCTGCAAAAAGTGCGAGTTTTCCCCCCAAGGGGGATGCCAAGAGAGTATTGCTTGGCCAGATGAGGTGCAAGTCACTGAGTTTGCCTTCTGGTGGATTGAGACCTGTCTTCTCCTCCCTTCTGCGTTGTAGTGCCCCATTGGCGAGGTTTATACTGGGCTTGTGGTTGTCCTCTGCCCCTTGGGCGTCTGTATTTACCCCTCTGCGGTCTGTCAGTGGCTGGAAAGGACCAATTTTTTGTTGGCCAGTTTTTGCTGAAGCGAGGGGGTTGTACTTGCAGGAAATCTTTGACTGTCTGCATAGATTTTGCCTTATCTTCCATTTTCTTTAAAACTTCTTCTGCTTTAACTCCAGAAAGAACATCCTGCTGTAAGGGAGCATCTAGTAGTTTTGCTTTAACATGATCAGGCAGAGTTTGTTCCTTTAACCAAGCATGTCTATGTATAACAGACCCAGTGACAGCTGCTCTGCAGGAGGCCTCCAAAGAATCAAACCCACATTGTAAGGTATGTTTGCCCACCTGCTCAGTGGCGTGCAACAGATCCTGTACTTCTTTTAATTCAGATTGTTGAGGGAGAGTGGTTAATCTTTGCTTTAACTGAGAGATTAGAAATTGCTGATACTTAAGCATGTGAAACTGACAATTCAGTGCCCTCATAGCTAGTGTGGCTGAGGTGTAAACCTTTTTCCCCCACCTGTCTAGTGCTCTGGAATCCCTCTCGGAAGGTACTGGGTTTTTAGCCATAGAAGCCTTAGCCCCTGTGGGACACTGGGAGATGGTCTCTGGGTCAGCTACTGGGCTTTTGTAAAGAAATTTGTGGGAATCAGGCACTCTGTAGTATCTGTCAGGCTTAGCCGGAGCAGGAGGTAGAGAGTCTGGGTTGAAACTGGATTCTAAATAGACATCATCCACAATGTCCAAAACTGGTGGGATGGCAAGTGGTCTGTGTTGGGGGGAGTAAAAGAAACTCTATGAGCCTTTTCTTTGAATCAGAGTAGTCTTGACCTTCCCAGTGAAAATGTTCTCTCATAATGTGTAAAGTTTCCCCAAAGGAGTAGTCTTCAGGAGGAGAAAAGTACAGTTTTGTACCTACCATAAATGTAGATGCCCGAGAGGTATGCATCTGCAGTCCTAACAAATGGGTTGTCCTGGCCTCAGGCAGCCCTTCGGTCAGCCGGATTCCAAAGTCTGGGTCTGGCCTTGGCTGATGTCGCACTTCACCCGACGTCATAGCTGCAGTTCAGCGGGTATAAAGGCATCAGCCGACGCCATTTTCCTCAGTGTTTCGTGCCCCAGATGCCAGGTGCCCTCTAGGAAGGCTAAATTTGGATAAATGCAAAAGTTTCCAAACAATAGAGAGCAAATAGAAATAAACATGTATATACATATATACAAACAAATACACCATAATAGATTCCCCCAGCTAGCTACAAGATGGGCAAATACCCTAGGAGTACCACAGAGGGGAAGGAGGGTGGGTAATCCTGACTGCAGATGCATACCTCTCGGACATCTACATTTATGGTAGGTACAAAACTGTACTATGTCCTTCAAGGATGCATCTGCAGTCCTAACAAATGGGTAGAATACCATAGCCAAACTGGGGGAGGAGGTACCAAGGAGGCACTAAGAGTTTATGGTGTACTTAAGATCCCTTGCAAAACAGCAGTGGCAAAACCTGCTCGGGATCTGGAGTATAAAGGTAGATTATAATGCTTGGCAAATGTATGCACGGAGCTCCAAGTAGCAGCCTCTAAAATGTCTTTGGTAGCCACTCCTCGTAAGAAAGCTGTAGTAGTGGCTGTAGCCCTTATGGAGTGAGGTCTGATGTTTTCTGGAGTTGCCTTTCCATGAAAAGAGTAACAAAATCTAATGCAATTTCCTATCCATTTTGAGATTGTTTGTTTTGAAATTGCTTTTCCTTCCATTCCTGTTGCATATGCTACCAGAAGCTGGTCAGTTTTTCTATTGTTCTTGGTTCTGTCCAGGTAGTAGCGCAATTGTCTGTGTACATCCAAGGTATGCAGCAATCTTTCCCCTGTTCTGCGGGTTGGGGAAGAATGTTGGTAGGTGTATTGCTTGGTTTAATGATACCCTGGAGACCACCTTTGGCATAAAGGTAGGATTAGTTCTCATGGACACTCTATCCTGATGGAAGATAAGGAAGGGCTGTACTGCCATTAATGCCTGTAATTCAGAAACCCTTCTAGCTGAAGTGATTGCAAGCAGGAATGCAGTTTTCCAAGATAAGTACTGTAATTCTGCTGTTGCTGCTGGTTCAAAAGGGGGGAGTGTCAATTTTTCTAACACAAAGTTCAAGTCCCATGTAGGCAATGGTGGTTTCCTTGGTGGCTTTACATTTTTAATTCCTCTGAGAAACTGCCTGAGTAGAGGTTGAGAAAAGACTGGAGGATCCATGTTGTATTCTGCTGAAATTGCTGATGCATGAATCTTAATGGAGGAGTAAGACAGGCCATTGTGGAAAAGCTCTGCTAAGTATTCCAGGATGTTAGCTATGTTTGCCAATGATGCATCGACTCCTTTTGTTGCACTCCAAATGAGATATCTTTTCCATTTTGCTGAATAAGTTTTCCTTGTTGAGGGTCTGCGAGCCTCCAAGATAATGTCTTTAACCCTTTGAGATAAATCTGGGTTATTTTTCCTTATGTAATGTTCCAAGCAGCTAGCTGCAGTGTTTTCAAGTTTGGATGCAGGATTTTGAAGTTGTTCTGTGTTAGCAGTAGAGGTAGTAGGGGTAGAGGCCATGCGTGTTCCTGGGACATACTCCTCAGTAGCGGGTACCAATGTTGCCTCGGCCAATCTGGAGCTATCAAGATGATCCTCGGGTGATCTTCTTTGATCTTTAGTAGCACTTTGTGCATCAAAGGAAGAGGTGGGAATGCATATGCTGTCAGGTTTTCCCAACTGAAGGATAGGGAGTCCACCTTCCAAGCAAGTGGGTGGTATGTCCTTGTGCAGAATTTTTTCAATTGGTGGTTGTGTGGGGATGCGAACAGGTCTACTTCTGGCAGTCCCCATTTCCTTGTGATGGTTTTGAAGATGTCTGGATGCAGCATCCATTCGTGGGCATCCGTGGTGGTTCTGCTTAAGATGTCTGCTAGTATATTTTCTTTTCCTGGCACAAATATGGCTTGGAGCTGAATGTTGAGGCTCAGGGCCACATTCCAGAGGTCCATTGCCATCCGGCATAGAGGATATGAATGTGTGCCTCCCTGTTTGTTGATATACCACATAACTGTGGTGTTGTCCGTCCTTATCAGCAAATGACCCTGTTGAAGAAATGGTCTGAATGTCTGGATTGCCTGTTTTACTGCCAGCATCTCTTTTTGATTTATGTGCAGGTTCATCTGGTCTTGAGTCCATAAGCCTTGTATGCACTTGTCCACCATGTGTGCCCCCAACCGAGGTCTGAGGCGTCCGTGGTGATAGTCTGGCTTGGGTGAGGCCTGTGGAAGGGCAGTCCTTTGTTCAATTGACAGGCCTGGGCCCACCACTGGAATTCTTGCTTCAGGCATGGAATTATTGGAATTTGGGTTTCTAGGCTGTGCTTTTGCTGAGACCATAAATTCCTCAGGTACCATTGCAACTTCCTCATATGTAGTCTGGCATGTGGAATTAATATTATGCAGGATGCCATGTAACCCAGGGATTGCAGGATTTTTCTTGCTGTAAGCTGGTTCTGCGTTGTTAATGCCATGAAATAGAGTGGTAGCTGCTTCTGTTTTTCTGCTGTGAGGAATGCCATCTGGTTTGATGTGTCCAGTTCTGCACCCAGTAAGGTTATCCTTTGGGATGGTATCAGCCTTGACTTTTTTTGTGTTGACTGTGTATCCCAGGGCTTGCAGCAGGTGAATAACCTTTTTTAAATCTTTTGTTAATTTGTCTTTGCTGTCCGCTTGTAACAGGCAGTCGTCCAGGTATGGATAAATTTGAATTCCCTGAAGCCTGCAATGAGCAATTACTGATGCCAGGCATTTCGTGAATACTCTGGGCGCAGTAGATAAGCCAAAAGGCAATGCTGAGAAATGATAATGCTCTGATCCTGCAAGAAATCTGAGGTATCTTCTGCAATTTGGTCGTATGGGGACGTGCAGGTATGCCTCCTTGAGATCCAGAGTCACCAGCCAAGACTCCTTGCCCAGCATGGGAAGAAGTTGCTGTAGGGTCAGTATTTTGAATTTTGGAACAATGAGATATGTGTTTAGAGCGGACAGGTCGAGGATAGGTCTCCAATGGTTTTCCTTTCTTGGTACTAGGAAAAGCCTTGAATAAAATCCTTGTCCTTGTTCCACAGCCGGTACCTTTTCTATAGCTCTCATCCTTAGTAAGTGGTCTATTTGCTGTAGAGCGTTTGTCCTTTGGTTTGGAGGTAGGTTTGACATTCCTCTCTTCCTTGGAAGAGTATGGAAGTGAAACCTGTAGCCTTTGTCTATTGTCTGTAAAATCCATTTGTCTCCTGTGATGTAATGCCAATTTACTGAAAATAAGGCTAGCTTTCCGCCTAAGGATGCTGCCAGTTGTTCCCTGGTAGGCGGTTTCAGAGCCAAGTCACTGTGATTGTCCTGTGGAAGTGGTAGTGGCTGGATCTGTGGCAGTAGTTCTCTGGCTGTTAGGCTGCCACTGACGTCCCCTGTAGGCACCTCTGGATTGACCTCTGCCTCTAGGGCGTCTATTTCTGCTTCTCTGTGCTCTGGTGGTGTCCGGAAAGGACCAATTCTTGGAAGGCCAGTTCCTGCTAAACCTCGGAGGCTGTACCTGTAAGAAATCCTTGACTGTCTGGACAGATTTAGCTTTTTCTTCCACCTTCTTCAACACTTGCTGTGCAGGGGAACCAAACAAACTGTGCTTTTCCATGGGAGCATCTAGAAGCTTTGACTTTACATGGTCTGGTAAGGATTGCTCTTTTAACCATGCATGCCTTCTGATCACTGTAGCAGTCATAGCTGATCTAAAGGAAGCCTCCAGTGCATCATAGCCGCATTTTAAGGAATGATTACTGACCTGCTGAGTGTTATGCACCAAATCCTGAAGGGACTTACGGTCTAAAGGTTCAGGCGAGGACAGTTTTTTAGTGAGCTGATCTAACATAAATTCCTGATACTGAATCATGTGGAATTGACAGTTTAAGGCCCTAGCCGAAAGAGTAGCAGAAGTATAAACTTTTTTACCCCATCTCTCCAATGCCCTAGATTCTCTTTCAGAGGGGAGGGGGTTTTTGGCAGAGGTAGCTGCTACAGCTTTGGGGCCCTGTGAAATAGTTTCAGGATCTGCAATAGGAGCCTTATACAAATGATAATGTGTGTCCGGAACCCTGTAGTATCTGTCGGGCTTAGCAGGGGCCGGAGGCAGTGAGTCAGGGGCAGTACAAGCATCATTAAATGCATCATCCACAACTGTAAGTACTGGAGGAATAGCTAAAGGCCTATGCTGTGGTAAATGTAAAAAGGTCCTAAGCCTTTTCCTAGAATCTGAAAAATCCTGGCCCTGCCATTGAAATTGTTACCTCATAGCATGCAAGGTTTCCCCAAAAGAAAATTCCTTAGTCCTCATATGGAGAATAAGGGCCCTCTGGAGGGTTTGTATTTTCTGAATCATCAGAGGAATAATCTGAAGAAACTGGCTCAGGGGGCTCTGCTCTAAGCCTCTTCTCTGGAGGTGGGTGAGAGGCCCTGTCAGGGTGAGACTGGGTTCCCCTGATCAAAGAAATGAGATCCTCTGCTAGACTAAGCATTTGAGTACTAGAGCTAGGCCTGTGAGAGGGGGCTTTAGCAGGCACAGCCTTTGAAGATTTAGCTGCTTTAGCCCTGGCAAAAGCCTTAATTGACATGAATGCAGGGGGCCTAGCAGCTCCACGTGCAGGAGTAGATACATCTAAGGGGATAGTGTCTGATAAATCCTGAGAAACTGTAAGAGCAGGTGGATTTTCCGTAGCAGATTCAGCCATGCTGGAAGAGGCCTCGGTAGAAGGAGGCAAGCTTTCGGCCGAAGGAAGAACCGCGGACTCGGTTTCGGCCGAAACCGAGACACTCGCGGTTGGCTTAACCGCGGTTTCGGCCGAAACCGCGGACCGCGAGTGTCGGTCCTTTTCCTTACGCTTTTTAGTTAATTGTGAAGTCGGAGTCTCCGACGGCATGTTATAAGCAAAAGCGGAGCCGAAAAACTCCTCAGCAAACAACGACCGACGTCTAAGTGTCCGTCGGTTGAAGGAAGCACAGGCTAGACAAGCTGCTACGTCGTGGTCTGGGCCTAAACAAGGTAGGCAGTAAGAGTGGAAATCTTTATGAGGTATTTGTTTCCCACAAGTTAAACAGTTATTCACTTTTTCTGACATCGGCTGAGGCAAGAAAGAGTCCCCAACGGGGTACTTAGCTTTTTAGAAGTCTTCGGTAGTAGCGATCTCTGGTTCTGACCGACCGGCACTTGCGAACAGCTTCTGCTTCGGGCGCCATGCGGCAAGAAAGACTGGGGAAAATGGCGTCGGCTGATGCCTTTATACCCGCTGAACTGTAGCTATGATGTCGGGTGAAGTGCGACATCAGCCGAGGCCAGACCCAGACTTTGGAATCCGGCCGACCGAAGGGCTGCCTGAGGCCAGGACAACCCATTTGTTAGGACTGCAGATGCATCCTTGAAGGACATCTGAGGGAATAGAGTCCTCAGCATCAGAATCTTCATAAGGAGAGAAGGAATAGTCTTGGTCCTCAGAGGAGTCTGAAGAAATGGACATTTGCTCAGAGGAAGCATAATCTTCCTCTTGTCTAGGCCTTTTGTCAGGAGGGGGCTGTAAACCCCTGATTAAAGAAATCAAATCTTCAGCCATTTTGAGCATCTGTTTCTTAGGCATAGGGCCTTGAACAGGAGACTGAAGTGCAGTCCTTTTAGATTTAGGAGTCTTCGACTTAGAAAACGTTTTAATGGTGAGAGTCGGTCTGAAAACGCCTTCAGAAACCAATGGCGTTTCTGTAGCACCGATGTCTTTTGAAGCAAAGTCGTCGGAAGGGCATGAAGTAAAAGGCTGCGTCGGCCTGGTACATTCCGTCAAAATTTCCGTAGCGGTCTCCGGTTCCAGATCTGCGGTAGTCAGGGGCTGCGTCGGAGCCTCACTGAGGACCGGAGACCGGATCAGCTGAGGCCTCAGAATCTGGCTTAGGCCTGGGCTGTCTGTCCTTATCCCTGCGTTTTTTGTGCACGCTGGTAGCTGGTTGCTCCGACGGCATGGTGTAGTTAAATTTCCTACCGAAGTAGTGTCGTGCGAAATCAAAGCGTCTTTTAATAGTACGCTTAATACACCTAGCACAAAACTGACAAGAAGTGACGTCGTGGTCTGGGCCTAGGCAAGGTATGCAATAGGAATGAAAATCCTTATGAGGTATTTGCTTCCCACAAGAAATACAATTGTTAACTTTTTCTGACATCGGTCTGAGGCAAGAAAAGTTTCCCCAACGGGATACTTAGCTTTATAGAAGACTTCGGTCTGAAATTCAAATTCGAAAATCTCAGGAGTCGGCAGACCGGCACTTGCGAACTGCTTCTGCTTCAGGCACCACGCGGCAAGAAAGACTGGGGAAAATGGCATTGGTTGCATTATATATACCCCTGGCGCACTGACGTCAGGGAAGAGGCGACAGCAACCGACGTCGGACCAAGACTTTGGAATTCCGGCCGAATACGGGACCACCTGACGACAGGATAACCCTAGTGTGATGACTGCAGCAGGGTAACACGATGAACATCTCCTCCCTGGCTACCTAAGAAGACTAAACAGATCATGCTCCTAAGAGACAAAAAGTGGAAACAATACCAAAGAAATAAGCAACCCAATAGCCTACAAGAATTTAAAAAATTCTGCAACTTCATAAAAAAAAATAACCAGAGACCGCAAAACGTATTACTCTAAGCTTCAATCTGAACATACTAACAACCCTAGAAAATTCTGGAATACTATCTTCTCCCTCCTTCACCTCAGCAGTAAAGACAACCCATGCCCAAACCTTAACTGCTCTGATCAAGAAACAGCCTCTCTAACACCTTCTTTGTGGAATGTATAGCCAAACTTACTGCCAGCTTTCCCAGCTCCCCTTCAATATCTTCCCCCCTCCCCATACCTTCCCCTCTGATCTCAAAACACATACCCCTTCCTTTAGCGTCAACCCTGTGCCCACATACACAAAAAAACTCCTTCTCCGAATGAAACCATGCTCCAATGCACCAGATAGTTTACCTGCATCCTTCCTCAAACTAACAGCATAACCTTCCCTATCTCCATTATAATAGGTCCATCCAAGAATCTTATGTTCTCCTCACTTTGGAAACAAGCATTCATTATCCTACTCCATAAAGGCGGTAAAACACTGACACCACTAACTTCTGTCCTAATGCCATACTTTCCCCACTCTGAAAAGTCCTGGAAAAATGTATTCACTCACAAATGATGCCTTATCTAACACAAAACAACCTCCTAACCCCCACAGAACATGGATCCTGTCCTGGCCACAGTACCATCACTGTACTCCTCTCCTTCCTCGAGTCCATTAACCATGCTCGTGACTCTGGCAAAATTGTATCAATCCTGTTTCTATACCTTTCCAAAGCCTTCAATACCGTCTCCCATCCTATACTTCTATCACAACTCTCCTCCCTCAGTTTCTCCCTTCCACCATAGCTTGATTCACCAGCGACCTCTCCAAACGACAACAAGCTGATAAATGGAAACATTCTACCTCTTCCTTTCTATACACCCCTATTGGGGTACCCTCAAGGTTCTGTCCTTGGCTTCTTACTTTTCAATATATTCAGCAACAACTTTCACCACTCCATCTCCAATTCTGCACTAATCCAGTATGCAGATGATTCAACAATCATCTGCTCAGCTGACACCCCTTTTGACCTTCTGCAGATAACCCAGTCAGCTTTCTCAAATACTGAAACATGGATGCAAAACAATCACCTATCCCTGAACACCAATAAAACCAAATTAATGATTTTTTTTCCCTCATCTAAACGCTCCCCCATTGACAAACTTTTTCAAGATCATAAACCAGAATAACACCCCCACTGAAATTGTCCCTCACAACAAACTGCTTGGCATCATTACTGATGAATATCTAAAATTGGATATTCACATCCAAACATAAAAAAACACAAAAAATTGGGACTCTTACATAGGCATAACCATTATCTCAACCTCTCCACCAGAAAGACCCTCGCCTCCACATACCTTCTCCCCTCCCAAATGTATGGTGCTCCTCCTGTTCTTGAATCTTCAGCTTGGCCTTCAAATTAAATTAGAAGCCTGCTACAACAAAATCTGCAACTTTGCCACCAACTCTAGGAACTCATCCCATCACTGCATCTCCCTCCACTCACTGCAATGGCTGGAGCTTCCCAACTACCTGAACCTTCTTAAACTCACCACTACCTATAAGCTCATATTTAACCCATCCTCCTGTCCCTCTCCCTCCACCTCCTTAAACCCCTATATTCCTAATCGCTCACTTAGGTCAGAAAATCAGAACCTGCTCAAAATCTACAAACCTTTACAGCCACCTGGATACTCTCAACTATCCTGCTCCTTAGCTAAACTATGGCACTCTCCTCCCTCCCTTAGAAATACTCATAACCACTCTAACTTTAAATCCCTCCTCCATTTCCACCTATCTTCAAAGTGGGAATACCCTTGCCCCTTCTCCAGACAAGACCCTCCTATTTCAAAACCCACCTAGCTCTGTGCATCATCTCTGCACTCGCATCATTTGCCCTCCTACTTCTCCTTAACCTCCACATTTTGTTTATAGCTTATTTCCAACTATTTCTCCTCCTCAAATGTAATTCACTGTTAATGACCCTTAGACTGCTCTGTTGCTAGATTTTTACTACTATTATTGTGGAGTGTAAAATTTCAGTTGTACTCATGGTTAATGACTCAGACTGTACAGCTGCTATACTTTATTATTGTAGCATGCAAATTTTTTTACTGTAGAGTGCTGCATAAAGCTGTACAACTTCTTTGCTTTGTATATGTACATGGTAATATGTTTGTCATTGTTACTGGAGCTTCTCTCACCGGGCCTCCATTAAAAACAGGCTCTTTTTAGGCCCAGTGGACTTCTCCAGTCATCAAACTGAAACAAACAAATAAATAATAAATAAACAAACTGTACTAGAAGCAGTGAATATAGTTACAGATAAAAACAACAGCAATTGAGATTTTTAAAAACGGTAGGAGCAAATTACATATGAAAAAATGGGAATTGTAGGAATAATGCATACAGGGGAGGAATGAGGTTTAAAAGAAGGCAGGACTTGATTGGCTGACAATGACTGGATATAAGTGATGTAAAATGTCTGCAACTAGGATTAGGTCAATATGGTTCATTTCCATTTATATAAATGTGTGATTGCCTATGTCATAAGTGATAATTTAATAAAGATTTTTTTTGTTTAAAAACAAAACAGTTTATGCACAGCCAAATAAACAACTGACAACAGTCAACAAAATAAGGACTGTACCCAAAGAACAAAGCAAATATGATGATGATGATCCTTTTTACTATAAACAATTCCTTTCTTCCTTTACACCACAATTACGATGGACTGCAGGAAGAGAGTACACACCCCCACTCAACCACACCAACCACTAAAAAAGGTATAAATATCTCTGAATGTGATAATATGGCATGAAGACCATCCCAGACTCGCTGCGACCATCAAAAAAATGCAAATACTCTATGCAAAAGACTGTTGCTATACTGTAGAAGACTGCATATTTCTCACGGTCTTCTATTCCCCCATCTCTTTGGTAAAATTCTAGTTGCTCATCTTTGCTCTCATCTCTTTGGCTCTACTCACATTAAGCTCTCAGAAAATGCACACACAACTGAATGGAGGCTGTTGCTCACTCACATGCATTTATTGTCTGTCTTTATTTTTTTAATGGGCAAGCAGGGCACTCCAGCAAGCACTGGGACCTAGGCAGCTGCCTCGGTCACCTTGTGCTGGATCTCGCCATGGGTGTTGGTATACAAGTGCTCACATGCAAATGCAGTGAATAAAAAGAAATGACACGACTGACATTTTTTCTAGTTAACCTGCTTACACAACAAGCAATCTTTAGGCACAAGACCAGGTATAAAACTGGTGGCAAAGCCTGGACAGAATGAGTGCTCAATTTCAGTTAAAATCATCCTACTGCAGACTGGCAGCAGAAACTTTTGAGCACATAATTTAATCTATTACACACAAACCATGTTTCTATATTACCTTCTTGCCAATCAGGATTTGCAGTCCCTCTTGCACTTTGGCAAAATAGCTTCCTTCCACTCTTTCTACAGCCCACCAGGTAATTTCCAATCCACTTAGATTAGTGGAATCAGCAAAAGCAACCAACTCTCCTCTCTTACACAAGAGTCAACCAAACTGCAAACACTTTGGTTAGACAAGTGACTAGGTAGACTACACCAATCAAAGCCTGTGGGCTGGCCAGGTAGTCAAAATCAGAACACTGACTGAAGTATGCAAATTGGGAAGGTGGAACACTGAGAAGATTTGATATTAAAATCATAGTGTCTTACCCAAATTGAGATGCTTGAGAGCTACACATGTGGTTAGGACTGATGTTATCTGCATAAAATATTAACAAAAAGGATCAGTATGGAACATAGAACAATACTAGCAACATACCTCTCAACCTCTTAGTGCTAGAAATCCGGACAAAGCCTGACAAAATGGGGGGACAAAGGCCCAAAATAGGGACAGATTTTAAATATTGCTCTTATAAACTTAGAAAGTTGCTAGAGTAACAGGGTTTATGAACTCATTACATCAGAGTGACGCCTCCAGGTGCATCTGCAGTTAACTCCTACTGCTCCTCTAGGCGTCAAATATTACTTATGCATATTTGCATTAATAATTCCAAAACCATGCTACATACAAGGTTTAAAAATATTTTATCTTGAAGCATACATGATGGCAAACACAACTGTATTGATATTTGACCTCTGTCAATGAGTATTTGTTAGAATTGTAAGGTGATAATTTAATTTTTAAAGGCTCAGGCCACATCCACTAGGAGTTAAAGGTACATACTCAAAATAGTTGCACTGGAGTGAATGAGTTAATTTTCTGAAGGATTTGAAGTCTGAAACTCAAATGTTTGTCATTATTTGGTGACTTCAGTCCTTAAATCATCCCCAGTGCTTTGCCAGAAAAGTACAAATTTTATTAACAGACCAAAAATGAGGCAAAAATCTGGACATTCTGTGAAAATCTAGACAACTGACAGGTACTGCATACCTTTCAACTGTACAGATATTTGCAGAATTCCAGATTTTGGCCTCATATTTTGGTCCATTTTTCATATAATTGTGGTTTTCTGGCAAATCAGTGGTAAATCATTACAGATTGCAGTTTAAAAATGACATCCATTTGAATTTCAGACTTCATATCCTTCAGAAAACATCATGATAATGCAAAACCTGTTATTCTATCAACTTTTTAAGTTTGTAAGAGCAATATTAAAAAATTCTCTATTTTGGGGCCTTTGTCCCAGTTTTATTTATTTATATGACTTTGTCCAAATGTCTTGCTCTAAGGGGTTGAGAGGTTCAGAAGTATACTAGGCAAGCACTCACAGAGATCATAAGAGGTCTAGCCATATACACCTTTAAGCAGGCACACTTAAAAAAGCTCTTACCTCCCTTTAGGAGTACTTGAAAGTGCCAGGCATAGGCCTTATGTAAATTTACGGGCACCTGTCTAATCATCAAGACAAGCCTTAAAGACAAAGCAGTACTCTGCTTGACCTGTTGTGGTAACTTTTTCCACAGACTGGGAATATTTTGAGCTAGGAACCTATGCCTCCAACAAATATGGTTTACTTGTTAGTGTAAATATAGGCCCAAAGTACACGCATTTGTAGAGCCACTGGTTTTGCCAAAAAAAAAAAAAACAGATAAAATAGGATTGAGTCTTACACAGCTCTCCCTTTTTTTCAAAAGGCTGCTATATTTATTATGCATTTTATAGACAGTATTTTTTAAATATAAATTCTGGTTTTACACATTAGTGCCAATGGCATGAACACTGCAATAAGGTCTGTTTTAGATTCTAGCATGTCAAATCTATCCAAAGACTTCTGCTTCACTTGACAATAGTACCTCTTCACTATATATTACATCTATCACACCACATGCACCAATTTAAACAGACAACTTTTTGCATAATCACCCCTCAAACTAATCACCTGACAAATTAGATTAAAGGAACTAATAGCTTTATTTTCCTCACTAATATTGTCATTTTCCAAGAACATGCACCATAAGCATGACCTAAAAAGTGAAGCAAGATATGAATTTACTGTCCGAGTGAAAAATGAGAATCTACCCTTGGAAGAAACAAAGATCCAAAATCCTTATGGAAGAATAAGAAAGGTTTACTAAAATACTGGAGCGCGGTGATATGACTGGCTATGGTAAAGGCTAGAAAAATATAATATCAAGTAGATCCAGAATTTCAAGGTGAACAGCAGAGATAGAGCTTTAACTGGAGTCAGAGATGTAAGAATTCCCTTCAAAAGTGCTTCAAAAACTTATGATGTGCCAAAGCCCTACCTTCCACCAGACTGAGATATGCTGAGATGGCCAATAACACAAGTACAATGAAGGTGTAGTAACTGAGGTCTGCATCAAAGATTCATGAGCTCAGAGGCTGACAAAGATAGTATTTCTCTCAGCCTGGATGAGAATTCTCTTCCATCGGCCCTTGTAGGTGGCCTAAAAAGAAGACTTCCTGACAGTCGCACTCTTCTATGGGGATCTGGTGGACGAAAAGGAACTATTGCAGTAGCTATTCTATTATTTTCTAGCCATAACACCAGAGTTTCAGTAAACCAAATGGAACAATTTCAGGAGCTTTACTGTAGACCACCATAGAATAATTTATTTATTTACTTGCAGTTGGTTTACCAGGATAGTCCACTGGACCTAGAAGAACCCGTTTTCAATTGAATCCTGGGGAGAAAAGCTCCAAGACAGGTACAAAGTTACTTAGTTATACATATGAAAATTGCATATTTACAAAGGAATAAACTATTGAAGCACAATAAACAACTAGACAAGGTAAAAAATCAGTGACGGCTGCTTGCCAAAGTAAAACAAAACTTTAATTAACTGTAATTTATTTACCATATAAGCAGTCTCAGGTGTAAACACTTGACCAATCATGTTAAGACAATACTTCATTCCTTACTTCCTTAAAGGCACACAAGAATACTGAGTGTGTTGTTATAAAAATATATCTGAAACATCCATCACTAAAATTAAGAATGTAATCATGAATAAAATTTAAAACCTGTTACAAATGTATTATTTTTAGAAACGGTAAACATTTTAAAAAACTACTTGAACAACAAAGACGTAGTTACCTTAGAATAACAGGTATGGATAAATGTCAAAGTTGTCATTTTTGTAAATATGTAGAGGTAGTGAACTCGTTTATAGTTGGTGGTCTACAATTTAGATTAAAATGGAGGTATAACTGTAATTCGAGAATGGTTGTTTATTTGGCTAGGTGTCAATGCTGTCCTGCTTTTTATGTTGGCAAAACGGAGCATAGGCTCTGTGAAAGAATCCATGAGCATCAATATGCTATAAGTAGAAAGAAATTAGACAACGGCTTAGCCAAACACATCCAGGGTAATAATGAACATAAATTCAAATATTTGGTCATTGACCAGGTTTTTCAGGACATTAGGGGTGGCCCCTTGCCTTTGCAACTTGAAGAATTAGAGTTAGCCTGGCAGATTAAATTGAACGCATATAATTTTCCAGGCTTAAATGAAACCTGTTCCTTAAGTAGTATTTTAAAATGAAAGAGTTTAAAGAGATGAACAAGTGATTATGTATGCTTAGCGTTCACTATGTACTTACTATACATCTTTATGCATATACATTATGTGTCATTTGTAATAGGTTTTAAATTTTATTCATGATTACATTCTTAATTTTAGTGATGGATGTTTCATATATATTTTTATAACACACTCAGTATTCTTGTGTGCCTTTAAGGAAGTAAGGAATTAAGTATTGTCGTAACATGACTGGTCAAATGTTTACACCCGAGACAGTTTTTAAATTTTTTTATACTGTTTCTGAAAAAGTTTGCATACTGAGCAAACAAAAAGCGCTTCAAATAAATTACAGTTAATTAAAGCTTCATTTTACTTTGGCAAGCAGCCGTGGCTGATTTTTACCTTGTATATTTACAAAGGAAACGTTATGGTTACAGTAGGTAAACATCTTAATTAGAAAATTTCATTTAAAGATACATTTATAGATACAATTTCACAAAAGACGTTATGCAGAAAAAGGAATTAGTATCTACTAGGCCAAAGCGTGAAGTAGGAGACTCCAGTAAGATGATGTAATACATGTAGAGAGGAGAATGTGATTATGTAGGGTGGGAGCAGGAGCATTCCCACTGAGATGTTAGATGTGAAGTAATTTTTTTAAAGGTAGAGGGATTTGCTGTGGTGCGGATGGATGGTGGTAGGGAGTTCCATAGACGAGCAAGTGCGAAGGATAACAGATTTTTGCCTGGGGGATGAATGGGTTTATACAGTTCTATTAGGTTCTGGTTGCTAGATCTTAAGAGTCTTTCTGGGAGGTGCATTTTGAAGGTAGAGGGGGAGGGAGGGACAGAGGGAGGGTTGGAAAATTAGTTTGTGTACATGAAGAAGCTTCATAAGGGAGAGATAGTTGGGGAGTTCTAACCAGCTAAGTTTATGAAGGGATGCACAGTGATGCGAAGAATACTTGTGGCCAGTGGCAAATTTGGCAATTTTATTGTAGCAAGAAGAGAGCTTTGTCTTGAGAGAGGATTGTAAGTTAGATAGCAGTGGGCCACCATAAAGAAGAGAAGGGATAAGAAATGTGGCAGAGAGAGTGAACTTAGTAGAGGTGGTAAGGAAACGATTCTGGCGGTAGAGCATGCCTAGTTCCTGGTGGTTTTTTTTTTATGTTAGTTTCTAGGTGGAAACTGAATTTGAGCTGGTCATCAATATGGATACCAGTTTGAGAGATGTATTGTATTAATAATAATAATGCATTTGGTCTTTTCTGCATTGAAATTTAAGCATAAACAAGGAGATGAACCGTAAACTGTGTGAAGGGACCGCCAGAGTCCACCACAATAGATTTCACACTCATGATGCTGCATTGTAATGAGAAAAAAAATTAAGTAAGCTGCAGATTAAGAAGATGGTCTAAATTCTTCCCTAATGAAAATGAAACTCCAGAATGAGGCTCAAATTGATACTCAGTACTACTGGAATGTTAAACTCCTCCAGGACATGGACCAGTGCACATTCTCGTACATTGATTTCTTCACTGCTGAAAGGGTAAGATATTTCCCAGACATGTATTTAGGCATTACCCAACCTTACAAGAAAAGATTGAGCTTCATGAGTGCTTCCAGAATCTGTAGAGCTACAAACACCGCTCTTAGCTTGAGAAAACAGCTGTGCACACAGAGTAACTGAACAAGGTTAGAGGCAGTCAAAGTTTAGTCCAACTTTTTCAAGTCAAACATGTTAGCTCAGCAGAAAGGCAGTTAGACAGTCCAAGGTAATGCAGACATGTGGCATTCAAATACACTTGAGTCAGCCTTAGTAACAGCAGTTTTAAATATTTTACATACATGTTAAAATCGTATCTAATACAATGCTCACAGAAAAGTCCTACTGAAAGCATGCAAATATTTTCAATCTTTCTTGGGTGGTCATTATACTTTACATGCCATAACTAATAAAAGTGAAAGCTTCCCATTGCTATTTACAATGAATAACTTCCACATTACACATTTTTGACAAACTTCAAACATATCAATCTGTACGAATTGTAAAGGTCAGCTCCATTCTCATACCAGCTAGAACTAGTCTGAAGTGTAAATTAAAAAAACAAAGACAAACCACACTGGCAACTGCTTGGATGAATTAGTGCTTTCGTTTACTGGCAAATTGTAAACTTCTTCAGATAAAATAGCCATCTCAATACATTGCTTAAATAGTACAAGATATTCTGATATCATAAATTACATAATTGATTAATTACTTAATTAAACAGCAAATTTTAAAGAGAAAATGCTCATATAAGACCACACTTAAAATGTTTACTACATAATGTTAGAAAATGTTACAAATAAAAGGTTACCATACAAATAAATATAAACTTGTATTAATAATGTAAAAGCATAATGGTAATAACTACCTACATAATGCTTTTAATTTCAACAAACTTTTTATTGAAATCATTTCACTTAGCCCTGGCAGTGAATTTGCATCAAGTTTGAGTTGCCATAAAATTTCTTTCTCTTCTAATTTAAGGCTAGATGGGCCCGCCCGCCCAGTGTCATAAACACAATCAATGATAACAAATTGAAAATTATGGCCGGGGTACTGTATAACATGTCTAGCCAAAGCATTACAAGAGTTCTGCTTGTTAATGGCATAAATGTGTTCATGCACTCGGTGTTTGAAACATCTATCAGTTTTACCTACGTAAAATGATGTACATAGGGCACATATTCCTAAATAAATAACTCCCTTAGAGTTACAGTTGAATTTGTTATTAATAAAAATCCTACATTTCCGTACTGAAATTATCTGAAGAAGTTTACAATTTGCCAGTAAACGAAAGCGCTAATTCATCCAAGCAGTTGCCAGTGTGGTTTGTCTTTGTTTTTTGAATTTATCAGTTTTTGTATTTTTCTTGTAGTCTGAAGTGTAACATGAGGGTGATTTACAGAGATGACATGGTCTACTTTTACAGAAGCCACATTTTCAAGTTTCATTTATTTTGCAAGGCAAAAGTATAAACGAAAGTTATGTATTCACCGTTAACAATAGATTTGTGTGGTCTGTTTCTGTCTGGTTCAACATGCGGGTTATCAGATCTGATGCTGGCAGATTTTGAAGACTTCAGCTCAGCAAATCCTGCCTCCTCTGTCCATAATCCCCATCATCATTAGAACTACCTCAAATCTAGTTTGACCTCTCTTCACCCATTAAACTCTCAGATCTAGACATTATGGAACAAAGCCCAAGAACGCAAAGAAAGTGAGCAGCTGGGTCTATCATCCCTGAGGTAAGAGAACAGCCAAAAAGGAGGGGGGCAGGTGAAGGGGGGAGGTTCAATAAGATGGAAACATGTTCATTATGGTGAGTGCATCATTTTTGTATCACATATTGTCTTTTCCATCTGGGTTCAACCTATTATGGGACAACATCTCCAGCCATGTAACAACCTGGGGAAATCTCATGGAAGGATATTGTACAATACGGTGGAACCAAATGAAGCCCTAGACCTGAACTGGATAACCAATTTGTACTGTGACACAGTTGTGAGGATCCATCCAAGACGCAGCTGCACAAATGTCATCCAAAGCATCTCTGGAAAAAAGGCTGTAGAAATAGCCATAGCTCTGGTGGCATGACCTTTGCGTTTGAAATGCAACAATTTTCCTTTCAAAAGGAAATACAATCTATGAAATGAATGAGCTATGTAATGTTTGACTAACCATGACTGTATAGCTTATAAGTGATATATAATGTTTGCAACTGAAAATATGTCAATATAATTTATTTTAATTTCTATAAAAGTATAACTTTCTATGCCATAACTGATAACGCAATGAAGATGTTTCTTGTTTAAAAAAATACTAGTAATACAACAGCAAAGCCCAGAACCTATTTTTTTCTTTTAAAAACAAGAACAGGAAAACATGCTGCAAAAGGCTAATAATACGTCAAAAATAGCAGAGGGGGTGAGAAAACTTCAAAGGTCCTTATAAGGGGAGGGAGAGGGAATCAAAGTATCTAAAAACTTCAGAAAATTCACTTACAAACCAATTGTGTGGCATATGAGAAATAAAATAAAGCCCTGAATACACTGCAAAAGATCAAAGTTCACAAAGGCTCCGGTGCCTGTAGGTGCTGGTAGGGGAAGATGAGAGTGAGTGGCTATTGCACTCCTACCTATTTGTGTGTGTGTGTGGGGGGGGGGGGTTGACTCTGGCTTGCTACACAGGCAGCACATAAAGGGAGGCACTAAGTATTCACCCTTTGAAGCCACATATTAGGAAGCCCACCCTATGTGCAAGTCACACAGTAACCCTTGGGAAATTCTTTGACGGGTAGCATATAGCAGAGCTTGTAAAAGCACTTTAAGGGATAGAGTTGTTCCACCTGGAGAAGAAATTACACTGCCATGCAAGACCAGCAAAGCTGGCCTTGCTTCCTACCACCTAACTCTCGCTGCAAAGCACATAAACTGCCTGATTATTTCTGGCCAGGAACAAATGGGTGCAGGTAAAGGAGCCATTGGGCTCATTCGGGGTGTGTGTGTGTGTATGTGTATGTGTATATATACAAAACTTCAAAAAAACTGAAAGAATCAGCATGGAAATAAAAAAGAGAGCTGTTCAGTAAGTTAAAAGGCAAGTTTTCCTAAAGAACCTGAAGAATAGTAGCCTGGGGACATTTGTCTGATTTGTTAATGCTGCACTGTGACAAAAGATATTTGGAAAGAAGGTCTCTAGACACATTACAGGTAAAGAGGAGGGGCACTGGGTATAAATCTGGAAAAGTTTAAGATACCATGGTGACAACATGCAAACAAGGGGCAGTCGGGTTTGGTTGAACATTCAAATGAAACTATGAACTGAAGGTGTACTCATGGTTGAACGTCTGAAAATCTGCACTTAGTTTGGAACTAGTTACATTATTTACAGTTCATTGCTCTTTTGTGTAGCTAATGCAACTGTTGGGGATCATGAGGGGGCAAAGCCCCCTATGTAAAATCATTTTCTTTGCATTTTTCTGAAGGGGTTTAGTTTACTTCTTGGGGGTTTAGTGGTAATGTTTTACAGAGTTTTAGGAAAAAAATAAGTTATGTACTTACCATAACGTTCCATGTGAGTTGTTTATCTCGCCTTTATTCTCACTGATGGGTTCGGAGCCGATCCTCTGCTCCGACACGGCCGAAAGCAAAGCTCAAGGTTTGCCAGTAGCTCGAGACCAAGCCCCTTATCCCACAATGCACTGCTGGAATTACCTCAGATCTTGTTTGCTGCGAGTAACAGTATATACATATATACAAACCTATACATACCCTTTTATGTATTTCTATCAAGAAGACTTCCCAAAGGGGAAGAAGAAATATTGAATAACCAGGATGGTACTAGCCTCCAAGTCAACAGTCAGCCAGGAGGGGGAAGGAGGGAGGGATGTGAGAATAAAGGTGAGATAAACAACTCACATGGAACATTATGGTAAGTACATAACTTCTTTATGTGAAGTTGTTAAATCTCGCCGTTTATTCTCACTGATGGGCAGTGTCCCTAGCACCCTCAACCCTGGGTGGCTCATGGGAGTATGTTCTTCAGTACCGTAGAACCAAAGGAAGACCTGTCCCTTGAAGCCCCTTATCTACTTTGTAATGCGTGATAAAGGTATGAGGCTTAGACCAAGTGGCTGCAGCGCAAATATTGTCAAAGAGCAATTTAGCTTGAAAAGCAGAAGATGTAGAGACGGCTCTGGTAGAATGAGCCTTAGGTTTGTGTGTTAATGGCATGCTTGCATTTTCATAAACAAAGGATATACAATCAGATAACCATATAGATAAGGTTGTTTTAGCCACTGGATTGCCTTTGCTTGCTTCAGGGAAGGATACAAAAAGTTGGTCTGATTTTCTAATATCCTTAGTTCTGTCAAGATAAAATATGAGCTGTCTGTGAACATCAAGTTTGTGCAGCATGTATTCCAAATTGCTAAAGTGGTTGGAAAAAAGGACTGGCAGCTCAATGACCTGATTGATATTTGACTCAGAACAGACTTTAGGTAAAAATGAGGGGGTTGTTCTGAGAGATACTCTATCAGCATGGAAAATCATGTAGGGTGGTCTGATAGATAATGCTCGAAGCTCTGACACTCTGCAGGCAGAAGTAATGGCCACAAGAAATATTGTTTTCCAGGATAAAAATTTGAGATCACAAGAAGATGATGGTTCAAAAGGAGGAAGAATAATTTGAGACAGCATAAGATTTAAATTCCAGGGAAAATAGGGAATTTTGATCAGAGGTCTCATATGAAGAACGCCTTTAAGAAAAGTCTTAGATAATTTATGGGGCATAACATTTGAGCCATCAAACCCAAGGTGAAAATTTGAGATGGCAGCTAACTGAACTCGAACTGTAGCAGCTGCTGCCCCTTCCTTAAAAATTTTTGTCAAAAATTCTGAAATAGAAGATAGCGGAGCTCGGAAAGGGTCAATGTTTTGTGTGTTGGACCAAAGTGAGAACCTTTTCCATTTACTGCCATATAATTTCCTTGTAGATGGCTTGTGAGAAGACAAGAGAATTTGTCTTGTATCTTCTGAAATTGAATGAAGCCTGGCAATTAGGGGAAGTGGAATAGCCAAGCAGTCAGTTTCAGAGACTGCAGTGAAGGATGAAGGTCCCCTGACGGGTGCGTCAGAAGGTCCGGAACTGGGTCCAGGGTCCATGGATGTTCCAACAAATGATGGTGGAGAAACGGAAACCAAATCTGTCGAGGCCAGTAGGGGGCTATGAGTATAACAGTCCTTCTCAGCGATTTTGCTTTCTGTAAAAATCTGGGTATTAATGGGAAGGGTGGAAATGCATAAATGAGACCAGGGGGCCAATAATGTAAAAGTGCATCTCTCGGGGGATGACCAGGAGGTGGTATTAGGGCAAATATCTGCATTTTGAATTGATGTGGCTGGCAAAAAGGTTGCAGGAAGGCTGGCCCCATTTGTGGAAAATCAACTCCACAACCTGTTTGAGGGACCACTCGTGAGGGAGCAATATCGCCCTACTTAGCTTGTCCGCTATTACGTTGGATTTCCCAGTGATGTGCGTTGCTAACAGAAAATGCTGGGACGACACAGCCCATTGCCAAACCCTGAGGGCTTCTCAACAAAGGGGGTAAGACTTGGTTCCGCCTTGCTTGTTCAAGTACCAGACTACTGACATGTCTGTCTAAACTGCAATAGTTCCTAGAGGAGGAGAGTTCTGAAAGTACTGCAACGCCAGAAGCACCGCTCTCAACTCTAGAACAGTGATGTGCAGATGTGATTCTTGATCTGTCCATGTGCCTTGGGCAGTCATTCCCTGAAAATGCCCCCCCCCCACACTATCAGAAAAGCGTCCGTGGTCACAGTGGCTACTGGGGGGGGACGGACAATTGGTCTTCCGATTGTGACATGAAGAGACGTCAACCACCACCGAAGGTCTCTCCTGCAAGAATCCATGCTGAGAATCATGTGGTGCATCAGTAGTTTCTAGTAAGACCACTGAGCAAAGAGGAGCCATTGAAGAATTCGCATATGCATCCTTGCAAGTGGTATAGCCAGGATTGCTGTCGCCATCAAACCTAGCACCTTCAATACCTCTGCTGCTGCAGCTTTGTTCTTTGACACCAGTGAGGTGATGTTTTGGCGGAGAAGAGAGACTCTTTCGACAGGAAGACGTAGAGTGGTAGTTGAGGTATCTAACTCTGCTCCTATAAAAATGGTATGCTGCGATGGCGATAAGTCAGACTTTTCGAAGTTGATTGTAATGCCTAATTGACGGCAGTGTGTCAGAGTGTATTGTGTTGCCCGAGTCAATTGATGCCTGGTGGCAGCTGTGAGGAGCCACTCGTCTAGGTATGAAAACACCTGGAATCCTAGACATCTCAGGTGAGCCGTGACCACTGCAATGCATTTAGTGAACACACTGGGGGCTGTAGTGAGACCAAAGGGCAGGGCTCGAAACTGGTAATGATTGGTTCCCAGCTGGAAGCACAGATGATCTCTGGAGCATCTGTTCATCTTTATGTGATAGTATGCATCCTTGAGATCTACGGAGCACATCCAATCGCTTTTCCCTAGGAAGGGAAGAATGGACTGAAGTGTGACCATTTGGAACGTCTCTTTCTTTACGAACTTGTTCAGTCTGATGAGGTCCAAGATAGGTCTCCAGTCCCCTGTTTTCTTTGGTACCAAAAAGAATCTTGAGTAAGTTCCGAATCCAACTTGGTCTGCTGGGACTGGTTGGATGACACTTTTTTCTAGCAATCTGTGGGACCTCTACAATTGCTTGTTCCCAGAGATTGGGTGGAACATCTGGGATTCTCTTTACAGGAATGGGAGGGGAAGAGAATGGTATGAAATATCCTCTGGAAATGATGCTTTGTACCCAAGTATCTGATGTTATGTTTAGCCAGGCTTCTGGGTACAAAGACAAGCGACCCCCGACTGCCTCCACAGCCGAACAGTCGGGCCCCCTTTCAGGGGCACTGGTAGGGTTGACCGGAGAACTGACCTCTGTCACCCTGTTGGTGCGGACCCCCTCTGCCACGGGGGCGGCATCTTCCGTTATGACCCCCTCCTCTGCCTCTAGAGGGGGTTTCTCCATGTGTGTCCTGAAAGGCTCCCTGTGCTTTTTGGAACCACATTTTCCCTCCCCTAGGGCCCTTGGGGTAGGGCCGAGTAGGGGTCAAAAAATGGACTCCAATGGCAGATAAGGTCTTGCCTTCCTGCTCACACCTGGTTAAAGTTTTCTTTACTTTGGGCCCAAACAGAGATGAGCCATCAAATGGGGTATTAATAAAGGAAGACTTAAAGGGTTTCACAAAGGAAGAGACACGCATCCAGGCTTGTCTTCAAAGGGCAATGCCCGAACTAGCGGCTCTACTCGACCCATCAGCTGCATAGGATATGAGACGCATGGACGAGTTTACCACCGAGTTTAGGGTAGCGAGCTGGGCGTTGACTTTGTCGGCCACCCCTGCAGCTACCGTACCCTGGAAAGTATCTCCTAGTTCTTTCAGGAGATCTCTCTGTAGTCTCGTAAAGTAGGTTAAGTAGTTCCGTGATTGCAGAGAAAAAGTCGCTGAACTAAACATGCACTTCCCACATCTATCCATGACCCTAGAATCTCTGTTAGGGGGATGGATAGAGGTGGATGTCTCAGATACTTCTTTTTTGGTGGCTGCAGCTACCACCAGGGCATCAACAGGCACTCCCTTTCTCAAAAATGACTTGTCCACTGGGGCAGACATGAATTTATTGGACGTACGAGGAACAGGTTCCATGGCCTCTGGTGACTTCCACTCCTTACGAGAAATCAGTTCCATGAACTCATCGTAAGGCGGAGACACCCAAGAAGTGGAAGGTTGAGACCCAAAGCATTCAAGAGCACGGACTCATCCTTAGTAGGGGTCTTAGACTGCCAATCGCCCCTCTGACTAAGGATCTCTAGTATCTCTGCAAAGGAGATATCCTCAGAGAGGGATTGAGGGGACCCTTCTGACTCATCTAAGTCCGTGTCAGATGTCAAAGACTCCTGTGGGGAGTCTAAGTGCCTCCCCTTGCACAGTCTCTTCCTGGGCACCTCCTCAGTGGGGGGATCTGGGGAGGTCTCAGAAGAGTAGGGGATACCCTGTGGGGGTACTTGAGGCTCGGGGTCTCTATGCTTAGAAAGACCGGTAGATGAGGCAGACACAGGAGCTTGAGGGAAGGCTGAAACTATGCTGACGTTGTTTTTGGAGACAAAAAACTCCTCATAGCATCGAAGGCACCATGGCTCTGACGAGAAGGAGTGGACGGACCCGAGAGTACCGTCTGATCCTCCCACATCGAAACCCTGGGCTCCGAGCCCCAGGTAGGAGCTGAGCTCATCCGAGCCAAAGCCCCGAGAGGAAGAGTCAGCACCGACAAATGGGTTTGATTGTCCTCCCCGGACCTGACGGGAGAGCATCGGCTCCTAGAGTCCTTGGTCGGTGCTGAGGCCATCAGAGTAGATGGAGCCGATAACACCGGTGTGGGTATCGGCTCCAAGGGTTCAACAAACATCGGTTCAGTTTCCTTTGGCTCCAAGAGTCCAGTACGGCTCGGAGGAGAAGTAGACAAATCCGGTTCCATGGTCTTTGGCACCGACAAGCTGGTCGGGGCCGACAACAATTTGGCAAGTCCTGGTGCTTGTAAAAGCTTCTGCACTAGCCGATCCATGTCCAAATCTGAAAGGCTGACTGAGGATTTAGCTGAATGCACCGAAGGTGCTGACTGGAGCAGAGGAGAAGAAGGAACTTCAGAGACCGGCTCCAACACCGAGAGCTGGCTCTGACTCAAAAGTACACTCGGTTCTGAAGTCTGTGGAACCGATGACCCTCCTCCTGAAATGTTTGCCTTTTTTGTCACTTTGTCTAAAGATCTGGATTTGGAGGACGAGTTAGTACCCTCATGGCTACTCAAAACCTCAGAAAAAGATTGCTGTAGCAATCCCCTGTCTATTAGTTTCCTCCTTCTCTCCAAGAGAACTCTTGAAGAAAAAGAATGGCAAATGCTGCAAGTGTCTTGGAGGTGTTTAGCCCCCAAACAGTGGACACACTGAATGTGTCCGTCAGTGACGGACATTTTCTGCCCACAATCTGGGCATTTTTTGAATCCCGATTTAGGATGGGATTTCTCCTTCTCATCTGACATAGTTAATAAGTAACAGTAAACTGAAAAGAGTAAGACGGAAAGTCCTTACTCACTTGTACAAATCCACAAAACTAATAAGCCCAAACCGGGCACTAAGTATATCAGTGCAACTACAGATCACAAATATAGGGCTAAGAGGCCCGCAGAGAAGAACCCTGACTATTAGAAAGACTAATAAGTGTAAACTGGGCTAAAGGCCCACACAAACCAAGAAGCCAACAGGGCTCTATTTAAATTGTTTAAAACTACTTAAACTATAGATTATATTAATAAACAACCTGATATTAACACACAACTATTTTAGTAACAAAAAGTAAAAGTTTTTTATAAACTTGCTGTTATTTTTCCCACAAATGGTCCGAGCTAGCTGGATCACCGAGATCTCTCTTGCCGCGGCAAACTAGATCTGAGGTAATTCCAGCAGTGCATTGTGGGATAAGGGGCTTAGTCTCGAGCTACTGGCAAACCTTGAGCTTTGCTATCCGCCGTGTCGGAGCCGAGGATCGGCTCCAAACCTATCAGTGGGAATAAACAGCGAGATTTAACAACTTCACATTGTTTGTTTTCATTGGAGGATGCTGTTTTTGTTGTACTTTGAAGGCATGCACACTGAGACGTTTTGACCAATGCACAGTCTATGTATTTTTCTTTTCAACTATTTGGTGGTTTATCTTTTTCAACATTTGGTCAATCCAAATACAACGAATAAATGTTGATTTATTGAAATGCACAAACATCAATACCCAGGTGATCAACACTGGCATTTCAAAGTCAACATACAAAAAAAATAAAGATCACAAACATTTTCCTTCTGTATTCTGGTCAATAAAAACACCACTCCACTTTCAACACAATTTGTCTAAATAGTTGGAATGTTTCAAACAGATGGGGTCATCTACTCTAATGTCTGGATGAGGTAGCAAAGCTTAACCTTTACTGGACTGCATATCCAACATATGACCTCAGCTCACAAATGCAGGGGTAAAGAGGAGGATATACAAACAAGCATAGATTTATTTATTTATTTTACACTTGTTAACTGGGATAGTCTGGCTGAGCTTTTGGCTCATTTTCAGCAGAGACCCAGGGAGAAAAGCTCCTCAGGACTAGAAAACAATTTATTAAATTTTAGTAACAAAGTAGTAACAATCAGCTATAGGATCTTACAAGCAGAGACCTGGAGAAAGAAAAAGCTCCTCAGACAATTCAATTATACAGTGTATTAACAATTGGCAGACAAGTCTGTGAGTTGTTACAAACAAGGTTTTAAACAATTAGCAAAAGAAAAAATGCGACTAGTTACAATATTATTTAAGCTGCTTAGAGCAGAATGAGTTAATAGTTAGGCAGATGCTTATTTAAAGTGGGTAGGATCTAGTTGTATAGGAGTTAGGAAACAAGAAAGGAAAGTAAGAATGGCTAGTAGGAGATGTAGGGGAGGTAGAGTATAGGAGACAGACTAGACAGGTAAGGTTGTTTTGAGACTGTAAGAATTAAGAGTAGTTGGAAACAGAGGAAAGTAAGACATAGAAGAAGCAGGGGAATAGTGTTAGAGATACATTAAGAGTGAGGTGGTGAAATAGGTGAAAGGATGGTAGTTTCAGGGTGTTTGGCTACAGTGGCAAGACCACTTTGTTTTTAGGTATTTTCTTGTGGCTAATTAGAAAATTTTGCTATGCTGGAGGGATTTTATTTCCAAGGGGAATTGGTTCCAGGATGTGGCTGGGTTATATTTATAGACAAGGCAGCCTATTTTGGTTTTGTAGATGTCTAATAATTCTTGATTTGAGCTGTGTAGCATCCTAGCAGGGGGATATTTGGATATGATAGTGGAGAGGCTGGGGCAGAAGGAGGGTAGATAGAGGACAGAGTGGATGATTTGTAGTTGGTATAGTTGGAGCAGCTGAGGGAATTCTAGCCAGTCTAGTTGCTGTAATGCAGTAATATAATGTAATGTAATGTAGTGTTGGGAATAATAAAGCCTGGGAGAGAGTTATTTGGGCAGTGTTAGTTAAGTATTTCTTGCTACGGAAAAGGTGTCCAAGTTTCTGATGAGTTCTTTTTACTGAGTTAATAATATGGAGATCAAACTTAAGCTGATCATCTATTGTAACACCTAGCAATTTAGTACTAGATTCAGCTGAGATGATAGTGTTGTTGCAGGATAAGAGGTAAATGTAATTTTGTGTGTGGTGAGGTTTTTAGGGAGGAAGAGTAGGAGCTTAGTTTTTTTGGATCAAGTATTAGTTTGTTATCACTAAGCCAAGTTTCAATGGTGTGGAAGGATGCCTGGGTAGTTGAGTGGAGGTCAGTTGGGTTGTCAGCAATGGTTTTAACAGTTGAGTCATCAGCATATTGCACAAGAGAACACTGGGGACAAGAGGAGTAGAGCAAGTTGGTGAAAATATTAAAGAGTAGTGGTCCAAGTATGGACCCTTGGGGGACTCTCATTTGTACAGTGAGAGGGGAGGATAGTGCAGAGAGCTATTTAACTGATTGCTGGTGGGTAGAGAGACAACTGGAGAACCAGGAGACAGTAGGTGGAGAGAAATGGAAGTTAGTCAGTTTATCTAGAAGGAGTGGGTGAGAGACAGTGTCAAAGGCTTTAGAAAGGTCAAGAAATAGGCATGGGACAAGTTTATTGTTATCACGAGCTAAGGAGACTATACTGACGAATGAGTGCAGTAGCTGTACTATGCTTGGGATGGAAACCACGCTGTGTGGGTGTGAGAAAGTTTTCCTGGTGAAGGTAGTGCATTACCTGCTTGTGAATGCATTTCTCTAGGATTTTTGAGAGTAGAGAGAGTATGGCAATTGGTCTGAAGTTGGATATGTCTGATGAGTTGTCCCCTTTGTGAATGGGTAGAGTAAAGAAATTCTTCCATACAGTGGGGACATAGGATTCAGAAATGGATCGGTTGATTCAGAAATGGATCAACTGATTAAGATGGATACAAGATAGGCAAGAGGTTCAGAGGCAATCTGCAGGAAGTAAGAGGGTAGCTTGTCAACAGATGGGGATCAAGGTTTAAGTTTAGAGAGTAATGACTTTACATAGTTGATACTGCTTTTAGAGAGGAGGAGTTAGGAGGGTTTGGAAGAGGTATAGAGCTTGTGGGGGTGCTACTGTTGTTTCTGGGGGGGGTTATTATGGAGTTTATTGAGTTTATAAAATGATTGTTAAATTTGCTGGCTATGTCTTCAGGTGTTGCATTGGGACATGAGTTAGGAGAGGAAGGGTTTCTTCGATGAAGAGTCTTGAATACAGCTCCAGAATTTCTTTGGGTCTTAAGAGTAGAGGGAGGAGTGGCATAGAAGTTTATTTTGTCATAATGGATGATTTTTTTTTATTTTATTTCTGAGTTCTTTATATTTCTGAAGAGAAGGGGTCCTAGTTTTAGTCCACATTTTCCAAATCCTACCCCGGTCTTTCATGAGGGTTCTGGTAGATTTAGTAAGCCAGGGAGCAGTATTAGATTTGATTCTAACTGTGCGAAGAGGAGCAAGGGAGTTAAGAATGTTTAGGAATGTAGGGTTGAAGGAGTTGACAGCTTCATCTAAAGGAAGAGTGGTGAGGTAAGACCAGTTAATTTTGGAGAGTTGGTGAATAAAGGAGTTGGGACAGAAATGAGAAAGTGAGCGGGTGGTAATAAATTTTGTTAGGTTTGGTAACCACTGCCAGATCCTCAGACTATCTCCAAGCCAGTGGCCTGAATACCCCCGAGAAAGTGACTGGTCAGCTAGGAAGGCATAAAGCAGTAAATGGAAGAAGCCTACTCTGTCCTAGGGTCCTGCAGATATTCTTCATTAAGGAAATTAGAGCCAAGGCAAACTATGCACCATGGCTAACTTAGGGAAACTAGAGCTCAACTAAAGTCTAGAGACAAGGCTTGGAAAACCTGGAAGGACAATACTAGCCTAGCCAAATAAAACTACCTACAACTGAGAAATCAGGTCAAGAGACAAACCAGACTCGACAAACAAAATTACTTCCTCGAAATACAAAACATACACTCAAAAGATCCCCAAAAGGTTTTGGCATGCCATCAACTCTTCTAAAACCAGATAAAACTCCTACTCCCAACTTCACCAATGACAATAAGGACATTGCCTCCCAATTTAATCACCATTTCACAGACTATATCTTAACACTGTCCTCCCAACTATCCAAGAATAACCCTACATATAACCCAACCAAATGCCCTAACAACATCCCATCCTTTACTCTCTCACCTGTTTCTACCTCTACAATTAAAAAACTCCTCCTAAAACTGAGACCTACCACCCTTGCCGCTGACAATCTACCAGCCAACTTCCTAAAAAATAGCTGCTGAATTCTTATCCTAGCCTATTTCTATTCTTATCAACCGCTCCATACAAGAAGCATATATCCACAACTATGGAAGATATATATTATTCCAGTTCACAGGTGGAAACGCTTATGAATATTCAAATTATCTCCCCAATGCCATTCTATCCCCTTATCTAAAATACTCGAGAAATGTATACATTCTCAAGTAATGCAATCCAAAAACTCACAATCTCCTCTCCCCCACGGCTTCCGGCAACACCATAGCAGAGCAACCGCTCTGATCTCTTTCACCAATCTGGTCAATCAACACAGAAAATAACTTTGTATCTGCAATATTTTTAGACCACTCCAAAGCATTCCTCACATTCCTTACTACTAGACACCCTGGCATCCCTATCCTTTGCCCCTCCCACCATAGCCGGGTTTAAAAGCTGTCAGAAAGGTAGCAATCTGTCCAATGGAAGGTGTATTATCCCCCTTACTCCCAACTACCACAGGCATACCCCACAAGGCTCAATATCAGGCCCACTTCTTTTCTCCATATTTACTAATAATCTCCATGCCACCACACAACATGCTTGACTTATACAATACGCTGACAATTCAACACTTATCTGTTCTGCTCCATCACTTGCCACTCTACAACAACTCACCCAGGAAACATTTAGCTCTGTGGAAATATGGATCACTCAGATCCAACTTATCCTAAACCCTAACAAAAGTAAATTGCTATTTTTCACCCCCAACAAAACCATGTCTACCCCTCTATCCTACACTATCTCCTCCAAAAATGGCACTATTATCTCTTCCTCTGACCATACCAAACTCCTAGGCGTTGAAATTGACAAAAATCAACTCTTTGATGTCCATATTTCACAAACTATCAAAAAAGTCCATATAAAATGGGAACACTATACAGACACACAAAATCCCTCTCTAAACAAGCATGGATTACTCTATCCCAAACTCACCTCTTGTCCACACTAATGTATGCTGCACCAATTCACATCCAGCATAAAACACATGACCTTGCCAAACTTGAGTTGTGCTACAATAAAATCGCCACGTTTGCTAACAACTCCACCTTTAGAACCCACCACTGCCAGGCTCTAAGGGAACTGCAATAGCTAGAACTTCCCCAGCTACTAAACTATAACCAGTCAATGGCTACAATGTGGTAAGACATCCTGAAAAAAACCCAGCACTAGGCCAACTTCTTACTCACTATAATACAAATCATCCTCTCTGCTCTTCCGACAAATCCATCCTCTGTATCGCAAGGGTCAACAATACTGCAGGAAAAGCGCTGTTCTCCCATACCGTAGCTAGAATCTGGAATAACTGCCCTTCTGCTCTGACTTCTGCCTCTAATTCTACTCAATTAGATCACACTTAGTGAATAACTGGTTATGCCCATGTATTACACAAGTCTTTTTTTTCTTCCACTCTATATACCTCATTTCCTAGTACACCTACTGTAATATATTACTACAATCAAAGATACTCTTACTGCTGACTGAAATTGTATACTTATTATATTAACTATATAGAACTATCTTTACTTCTGTATATACATGCCTTGTTATTTCATACTGTTGTATACTGCATTTTTTCAAGCTGCTTAAATTTTTACTTACTGTTCAGCTTTTCTCCCCGGGCCTCCACTGAAAATGGACCTGTGTCCAGCTGAACCATCCTTGTAAACAAATGCAAAATAAAAAAAAATAAATGTATAAGAGAGAAAAGAGAAAAAAAATAAGTTACCACAAATAAACAGAGGGGAAAGGGGGGTAGGAAGGAATACTGCAACAGTGATCAATAGATCTACTGCTATGGGATCTACTCTTATGGTTAAAGTTCTTACACAAGCTGTACCATGTCCTGACTGAGATCACTGCTGCAGTATTCCAAACAGATGGGCGATTCTGACAGCTGAAAAGAGATTGACTAATGGCAAGAGGAAATATCCAAGAGGACTGACATAGCGAAGGCAACTCTATCTTGAAACCCCATCAATTCTGTAGTGTATACTGAAGGTGTGTACAACAGAGGGACCAGGTGGGCTGCTTCCAGGATAGTTTTGGCATCAACCTCTTTGTAGAAGGCCCTTGAAGATGACCCTGCTCTGGAAGAGTGAGAAATAGAAGGCGGGAGGGCAATGGTTTACCTTGGTGAGAATAACAAAAGCAGATGGACTTAGAGATCCAGCTTGTAAAGGTTTGTTTAGATACTGGCTGGCCCAGTTGGGAAGTCCATAAATGAAACAGCTGGTCTGATTTACAGAGTTTCTCTTGTCCAATTAAAACTTCAGTTGTGTACATCCAAGGAGTACAGGTGTCATTCCCCTGTTCTGTGGGTAGGGAAAGAAAGAAGGGATGGTTGAGGGACATCTCAATCACTGATTTAGGCATGAAAGAGGGGCTAACTTTTAGGGTTACCCTGTTCTTGTGAAAAATAAGCAAACATTCCAAGGCTAGGACAAGGTGAATCAGATCAAACAAATCAAAAAAACTCAAAATCCAAAACCAAAAGAAATGGATGTCAACACCAAAATTAAAACTTTAATAAAAGTTACAGCTGTAAAGCTTTCGGGAAAACCCTTCATCGGTGCAAAAAAATCACGTGTTCAAAACAAAAATTCAAAATGGCAGTTTTATACACTGCACATGACCCCAACAACCAATGAAAAACATTTTCTGTTACACAAGTTAATAAAGTTAAAAGAATTAATGAGAGCACCATACGCATGAATACATACACAACTTCAAAATATTCATGAAGGTATTTAACAGTCATTTCGGTTTTATTTGTTTACTTTTTAGGACAGATTTCAAGCTAACAGATGCATTCAAACCAGGCTCTCTGTCGGCTTGTAGCCTTAAAATCCAAGAATATTCTGCAACTTCTGTAGCATTCAAAATATTATCCCCTTTCACTTTAGGGAAAATTCTTTGTATCATCCTAAACTTAAAAGTGTGTGCTGAACCATTTTCTTGAACGTGTTTAACTAAGGAATTAGTCAATATATTTCTAATATCTGATAAATGCTCGGATATTCTTTCTTTAAACTTTGTGTTGCATTTGCCTACATAAAAAGTCTTACAGGCAAAGCAAACAGCTAAGTAGACCAGATTTTCAGTACCAGAACTCAATCTTAAAAAAGAAGTTACGTCTTACCATAATGTTCCATCTTTGTTCATTCATTAACATTAGGACCTCGGTTCTGTCCTCGGAACCGATATGGCCGTTTCCAAGCTCGTGCCAGCCAAAAACTCTCAGCCCTCGCCTAGTTACTTCAGATCGAGTTTGCCCACCCTTAGATAATAGATGTAGTAATACAAAAAAAAAATAGTAGGAGGCTCTGTCTGAGCAAATGCCCTAACCAGGAGTTCCTAAAGTCCACCAGGAGTCCAGGCAGGTGGAAGGAGGGCGGGAAGTAATGAATGAACAAAGATCTACAACGCAGATGGAACATTATGGTAAGACATAACTTCTTTATCTGATGATGCAAATCTTTGTTTATTCATTACCATAAGGACAGAGTCCCCAGCTACTTGAGTCCTGGGTGGCCCTAAGGAAAGATATTCCTGAGCACCATAGAACCAAAAGATGTCCATCCTCTGGAAGCGAAATCCAATTTGTAATGAGATGTAAAGGTATGAAGTCTTGCCCAAGTGGCTGCTGTGCAGATATCATCCATAGAGGCTCTGAAGGAAATGCTACAGAAATAGCCATAGATCTGGTAGAATGAGCCTTTATTCTGGAAAGTAAGTAAAGCTTATTCTGTTGGTAGATAAAGGTAATGACGTTTCTAAGCAAGGAGGATAAAGTCACTCTGGAAACAGGTTTACCCAATCTGGGTCCTGCAAAGGCCACTAAAGTACAGTTGTGTACACTACACATAAATGTAGATGTTAGAGTGTATTCACTGTTGCAGTCATCACATTTGGGTTATCTGCTTGCAGTAGCCCTCAGTCGGCCTGATTATCAAAGTCTTGGGTCCTGCATAGGTTGCTGTCATCTTCCATGACATCAGGTAGTCAGGGGTATCAAGCATGCAACCAACGCCATTACATCAGTTTTTCTTGCCTCAGATGTCAGGTGCCCCCATAATGGGAAGCAATTATACACAAGGTTACACCAACAAAAAAGCAAATACACCAAAAAGCTTTAAGCATAGTAAACAGGAATAGAGGTATAGTCAATAGAAGTCAGGGGGCTGGAGGGAGGGTAACCAAGACTGCAACAGTGAATACACTCGAACATCTACATTTATGGTAAGTGTACACAACTGTACTATGTTCTTCGTGTTTCACTGTTGCAGTCATCACATTTGGGTAGATTCCCAAAGCTAAGGATGGGTGGAGGCAATTAGAGAGCATTAGGACTAGCTATAAGGCCCTGCAAGACTGCAGTGACAAAGCCAGCTCTGGATTTAGAAAAAATTGGCAAGTGGTAATGCTTGGTGAAGGTATGTACAGAACTCCAGGTAGCAGCTTCTAGAATGTCCCTGGTAGGGACACCTCTGAGAAAGGCTGTAGAGGTAGATCAGCTCTGGCTGAATGTGGTCTTATCCCATGTGGAGTAGGTTTTCCATGGTGCTTATAGCAGAAATGAATGCAGTGGTCTATCCACTTAGAAATGGTTTGCTTTGAAATGGCCTTCCCCTCTGCCCCTGCAGAAAACGCAACCAGCAGCTGTTCAGATTTTCTGAGAGGTTTAGTCCTGTCCAAATAAAATCTAAGTTGTCTGTGCATGTCCAAGGAGTGCAGTATTTCTTTCCCTTTGTTCTGTGGATTAGAAAAGAAGGTTGGCAAATGAATGGAGTGATTAAGGGCCACACTGGATACCATCTTGGGCATGAAGGAGGGATTGGTCCTATGGGACACCCTGTCCGCATGAAAGATGATGAAAGGCTCCACAGCCATGAAAGCCTGTAATTCAGACACCCTTCCTGCTGAAGTGATGGCTAGAGGGAAGGCTATTTTCCAAGAAAGGAATTTCAACTCTGCATTTGCAGCTGGCTCAAAGGGAGGTAGAGTGAGCTTTGCCAATACAAAGGTAAGGTCCCAGGCTGGGGTAGGGGCTCTCCTGGGTGGTCCTAAGTAGTTTTTGGCCCCTCTGAGGAACTGCTTCAGCAGTGGATGAGAGAAGAGGGGTGGTTCTGTACTGTAATGTGCTGAAACGGGTGAGGCATGAATTTTTATGGAGGAAAAGGAAAGTGAAGCATCTCAGTTAAGTAGTGAAATATCAGAGGTAAATTGGGCGCTGCTGTGCCCATCCTGAGTTTGGCTCCAGGAACAGAATCGTTTCCATTTTTCAGCGTAGGATTTTCTAGTACTAGGCCTCCTTGCCTCCAGAATGACATCCATCACTTGCTTACTGAGGGATGGTAATGGAGAACAGGTAATTAGCCAGGCTGTCAGGTACAGGGTTTGAAGCTGTGGGTGCAGAATCTGGCCCTCCTGCTGGAACAGCAGGGCAGGGATCTGAGGCAGGTGCCAAGGAGCCAGCAGTGACAGTGCACAAGAGGGGGTACCAGTGTTGGCGTGGCCAGTCTGGTGCAATCAGTATTGTCCTTGGTTTGTCCTGTTTGATCTTTAGTAGTACCTTGGAGAGGACAGGCAGAGGGGGAAAGGCATAAACTGACAGGTTTTTCCAGGTGAAGGACAGGGCATCCACTTTCCAAGCTTGTTTGTGGGGAATCCTTGTGCAGAATTTGTGCAATTGGTAGTCCTGGGGGGAAGCAAACAGGTCTATATCTGGGCTCCCCATTGGTTTCTCAACATGTTGAATATCTTTAGTTCCAGTTTTCACTCGTGTTGGACCATGAGATTTCTGCTTAGGTCTACCAGTGTATTTAGTTTTCCTGGCAGGAATTGAGCCTGTAGGTGTAACTTGGTAGCTCAAGGCTGTGTTCCACAGAGCCATGGCTAGTCTGCAGAGAGGATTTGAGTGGGTTCCTCCCTGCTTGTTTATGTACCAAATAACAGCGGTATTGTCCATCTTTACCAATAATTGTCCTGGAAGAATGTGGTCCTTGAAGGCTGTCAGAGCATTCTGTACAGCTAACATTTCTTTTTGAATGATATGCAGGTGCATTTGACTTGGGTTCCATTTGCCCTGAATGCACTTCCCTGCCATGTGAGCCCCCCATGCATAGTCTGATGCATCTGTTGTTAGGGTTTCGGTGGCAGGGGGTAGAGTGAATGGCAGCCCCTTGTTGTGGTGGCAGGCCTCTGCCCACCAAAGGAACTCTATCTGTAGACAAGGTATGAGAGGAATCATTGATTTTAACTCCTGAAAATGTTGACACCATAGGCTTTTTAGATACCATTGTCATTTCCTCATATGCAGTTTTGCATATGGAATTAGAATGCAGGAGGCCATGAACCCCAGGGCTTGCAGTATTTTCCTTGCAGACAGCTGGGTCTTTGTGGCTTGTAGTTTGAATCAGGCTGTCAAATGAACTTGTTTCTCTGCAGTGAGGTAGGCTATCTAGGAAGTTGTACTCAAGCTTGCTCCCAGGAATACAATTTGTTGGCAAGGTACAAGATGCGATTTCTTTTCATTTATGGTGTACCCCAGAGAAGTTAGTAATTTCTTTACAAATGCCAGATGCTTTAATGGTATGTCCTGGCTTTCTGCCTGAATTAGACAATCATCCAGGTATGGGTATATAGTACAGTTTTGTACCTACCATAAATGTAGATGTTCGAGGATCTACATTGCTGCAGTCATAACCTGTGGGTAGTCCGCTGTCCTCGGTCGGCCCGAATACCAAAGAGCTAGGCTGGCGTCGGTCATTGTCGCCCAGAGCTGACGTCAGTACGTAGTAGTACTTAAGCGCATGACCGACGCCATATCCTCAGTCTTTCTTGCCCCAGATGTCAGAAGGCCTAAAAATGAAAGGCCAGAGCCAAAATAGTAAGCCAACAACCACCAGTGTGGAAATAAAGAGTATCCCAAAAAGAAACACAGCAACCACAAACTATAGAGGGGAAGGAGGGAGGGATAATAGGACTGCAGCAATGTAGATCCTCGAACATCTACATTTATGGTAGGTACAAAACTGTACTATGTTCTTCGTCTCACATTGCTGCAGTCATAACCTGTGGGTAGAATCCCAAAGCAAAGGAAAAGGGAGGCTGGCAAACTAAATAGCATTAGGAGCTGCTAACATGCCATGTAAAACTGCAGTGGCAAACCCAGCCCTGGACTTGGAATAAAGAGGAAGATGGTAATGCTTAGTGAAAGTGTGTACTGAACTCCAAGTAGCTGCCTCCAAAATATCCTTAGTAGCTACCCCCCTCAAAAAAGCAGTAGAAGTGGCAGTAGCCCTAGTAGAATGAGGTCTGATCCCAGCAGGAACATTCTTCCCATGATGAGAATAACAAAAAGCAATACATTGACCAATCCACTTAGAAATAGTCTGCTTTGAAACAGCTTTCCCTTGTGAACCCAAAGCAAAGGAAACAAATAACTGTTGAGTCTGTCTGAACTCTTTAGTTCTGCTCAAATAATAACGTAGCTGCCTGTGGATATCCAAAGAATGCAAGACTTTTCCCCTTATTTTGGGGATCAGCATAAAAAGTAGGCAAATGAATAGACTGGTTCAAGGCCACATTAGAAATCACTTTAGGCATAAAAGTAGGGTTAGTGCAAAGAAACTCTATCCTTATGGAATATCAGAAAGGGTTCAACTGCCATGAGTGCCTGCAATTCAGATACCCTCCTAGCAGAAGTAATGGCCAACAAAAAAGCAGTCTTCCAAGACAAAAACTTCAACTCAGACGTAGCTGCAGGTTCAAAAGGAGGTAAAGTAAGCTTCTCCAACACAAAATTGAGATCCCAGGAAGGAATAGGAGCTCTACGTGGGGGTCTTATATTTTTTGCCCCTCTAAGAAATTGTTTGAACAAAGGGTGAGAAAATAAAGGAGGGTCACAATCATAGTGAGCAGAAATGGCTGCAGCATGAACCTTCACAGAAGAGAATGACAAACCCTTGTCCAGTAATTCAGTAAGATACTGTAGTGCAAAAATAGAAGTTATGTTCTTACCATAACGTTCCATGTTAGTTGTCTTCTTCTCGCCTTCTTTCTTGCTGGATGGGTTCAAAGCCAACCTCGGCTCCGACTCGGCCACTCTAAAAGCTCGAGAGTTGGTTCCACCGGCTCGAGGCTCCCCTTATATCCCACAATGCTAGGCGGTATTACCTCAGATCTCGTTTGTAAGCTAGGCCCAGCCAAAACTAACTCCAGAACCACTGGAAAAGGGAAAAACCCACCTCTATAAAAGGAAGGGAAGAAGGTGACCTGAAACCTGATGAAAGGAATATATGCACAGTATAGCATATACCTATATACAATAGAGGTGGTAGAAAAAGAGGTCACAATCAAACTCCTCTAGGTCTGTCCAGGCTAGGGGGAAGGAGGGTGGGGCCTTAAGAAAGAAGCGAAGAAGACAACTAACATGGAGCGTTATGGTAAGAACATAACTTCTATATGTTAAGTTGTCCATCTCGCCTTCATTCTTGCTGGATGGGACCGCGTCCCTAGCACCTTGTCCCGGGTGGCCTATCGGAACAGACTCTTGAGAACAGTGGAACCAAAATTAGCTCTATGTCTAGAAGCTAAATTCAACTTATAATGAGAAATGAAAGTGTGAGGAGTAGCCCAAGTAGCCGCTGCACAAATGGTGTCAATAGGCAGTCTGTCTTGGAAGGCTATAGAAGTAGCCAAAGCTCTGGTGGAGTGGGCCTTAGGTTTGTTAGGCAGCTTTTGGTGTCTAATTTCGTAAACAAAGGAAATTAGAGATGTTAGCCATCTGGAGAGTGATACCTTCGAAACTGAAAGTCCCTTTCTGCCTTCTGCATAAGAGACAAACAATTGGTCAGTTTTCCTGATCTGTTTGGTTCTATCCAAATAATACCTTAACTGACGATGAACATCTAGCCAATGCAATATTTGTTCAGACCTGTTAGAAAAGTTAGGAAAAAACACAGGGAGGTCAATGGTTTGATTTAGGTTAGACGCAGAGGCTACTTTAGGTAAAAAGGATGGATTGGTTCGTAAGGATACTCTGTCTTTATGAAACAATAGATACGGTGGTCGACTGCTGAGTGCATGAAGTTCTGAGACCCTTCTAGCTGAAGTAATAGCTACCAGAAAAAGAGTCTTCCAGGATAGCAATTTCAATGAACAGGAAGCTGCAGGTTCGAAAGGGGGAAGAATCAAAGATGTGAGAACTAAATTAAGGTCCCAAGAAGGAGGAGGATTTCTTATAGGAGGTCTGAGTAGAAAAACTCCCTTCAAAAAGGTGAGACATGATGGCAGAATCTGAAATGCCCACATGAAAGTTAGAAATAGCTGCCAATTGAACTTTAAGAGTAGAAGGGGATGAACCTGCATGGAAGAGTTCAGCTAGAAAATCAAGTACTATCTGGATGGAAGCAGTGAAAGGATCTATGTCCCTTCCTTGAGCCCAATAGGCGAAACGTTTCCACTTACTAAGATAAATCCTCCGAGTGGAAGATTTATGGGAAGCTATCAAAATATCTCGAACAGATTGAGATATTTGAGGAAGCCTGGCTAAGGTTGGAATTGGAGGAACCAAGCAGTGAGGTTCAGAGAGGGGAGGGAGTGATGTAACTGACCCGATTGATGGATCAAAAGATCTGGAACTAGGTCCAGATGCCAAGGTTGCTCCAACAGAAAATGATGTAGAAAGGGGAACCAAACCTGTCGAGGCCAGTAAGGAGCAATGAGGATCAGAGAGGCCTTCTGAGCGATAGCTTTCTGTATCACTTGAGAGATTAGTGGGAAGGGAAGAAATGCATACAGAAGTCCCCGGGGCCAAACTTGGACTAGAGCGTCTCTGCTGGGCTGGCCTGGTAACGGGAATAGGGTGAAATAATCTCTGCACTTGCTGTTTTGGGGAGTAGCAAAAAGGTTGCAGCAAGGCTGACCCCACTTGAGAAAAATTTTCTCCACAATAGAATCTTTCAGAGACCACTCGTGAGGCATGAGGATAGCTCTGCTCAACTTGTCCGCGATTTGATTGGACTTCCCGGGGATGTGCGTTGCTATCAGAAACCGCTGAGAAGAAATCGCCCATTGCCACAGTCTGAGTGCTTCTCGACATAGGGGATAGGACCTGGTTCCGCCTTGTTTGTTGATATACCACACTACAGACATATTGTCCGTCTGGATTGCTATCGTTCCCAAGGGAAGAGAGTCTTGAAGGGCTTGCAATGCTAAAAGCACTGCTCTCATCTCTAGAACATTTATATGCAAGTGGCATTCGTCTGGTTGCCATATGCCCTGGACAGTTCTGCCCTGATAATGCCCCCCCCCCCCACCCGATCAGGGAGGCGTCCATTGTCAGAGTAGCAACTGGAGGAGAAGGAACAAAGGGCCTTCCCAGGAAGAGCTGAGGGGAAGACATCCACCAAAGAAGATGATTCTTGCATGCTTGCGTAATCATAATGGTGTGGGACATCGGAAGTTGCTGGTATGACCATTGTGTGAAGAGCATCCATTGAAGGATTCTCATGTGGAATCTGGCTAATAGAAGTAGAGGGATAGCAGCCGCCATAATCCCCAGTACTTTCAGAACTAACCTGGCTTTGACTCTGTAGCTGTGGAAGAGAAGGGAGACCATTTTGCGTAAGTCTGCTATTCTTTGATCTGTTAGTCTCGTAGACATGTTGACTGTGTCTAGATTTGCGCCTATGAAGGTAATAGCACGACAAGGCGACAAAACAGACTTTTCGCAATTTACTGATATGCCTAACTTTTGACAAATGCGAAAGGTGTAGTCTCTGGCCACTAGAAGAAGATGCTTGGTAGGAGCTGTGAGGAGCCAGTCGTCCAAATATGGAAACACCTGGAATCCTTGACATCTCAGGTGAGAAGCTACCACTGCCATGAATTTGGTAAACACCCGGGGGGCAGTGGTGAGACCAAAGGGCAGGGCTCTGAATTGAAAGTGACTGGTTCCCAGCCGGAAGCGGAGGAATCTCCTGGAGCGTCTGTTCATTTTTATATGATAGTACGCATCCTGGAGGTCTATAGAGCACATCCAGTTTTCCTTTCCCAATAGGGGTAGGATGGATTGTAGCGTGACCATCCAAAATCTTGTTTTCTTGACCGACTTGTTCAAGATACTGAGATCCAAAATGGGTCTCCAGTCCCTGTTTTCTTTGGAACCAAAAGAATTTGGAGTAGATTCCGGATCCTTGTTGGTCTGCTGGCACTGGCTGAATGGCTCTTTTTGCAAGCAACTTTGAAATTTCCAACGCTGCTTGATCCCTTTGAGCGGGTGGAACATCTGGAAGGGATTTTTGATTGATTTGGAATCTGAAAGAACGGAATGGAATAGCCTTGAAATGATGGACTGTACCCACTTGTCTTGAGTTAGGGATCGCCAGGCTTCTGGGTACAGTGACAATCTTCCCCGACTGCCTCCGAAGGTGGACAGTCGGGCAACACCTCAGGGATGCTGGAAGGGCTTATCGGAAAAGGTTTCTCAATTGCCCTGGTTCTGCAGACCCCCCCTGCCTCTAGGGCGACGTCTACCATTATTGTTCCCCCCTCTGCCTCTGGAGGGGAACTGACTCTGTGCGTCAGGCAAATTCCCTTGAGATTGTTTGCGGAACCACATTTTCCCACTTTTCTGGCCTTTGGGGTAAGGTCTAGAAGGAGTAGAAAAACGGACTCCGACGGCAGAAAGAGTTTTGCCATCCGTCGCACCTCGTCAAGGTTTCTTTCACTTGAGGACCAAAGAGAGATGATCCATCAAGCGGGAATTAGTGAAAGGCGTTTTAAGGGGTCTGCAAAATTGCATAGCCGCATCCAGGCATGCCGGCGTAAGGCGACACCTGTCCCTGCGGCTCTGCTCGCTCCATCAGCCGCATATGAAAGGAGGCGCTTGGAGGAGTTAGCTATAGAATTTAGGGTAGCCAGCTGAGCGTTCATCTTGTCCTGAAAACCCGCAGCTGTAGGATCCTTCAACATCTCACTCGCTTCCTTGATCAAGTCTCTTTGAAGGCAGTGAAATGGCATAGGTAGTTCAGCGAACGCATTGCAAAGGTCGCTGACGAAAACATCCGCTTCCCGTACCTGTCCATAGACCTAGACTCCTTGTTAGGAGGATGGACAGGCACCGAAGGGTCAGCTAGTTCCTTCTTAGTGGCAGCAGCTACCACCATAGCATCCACAGAAACCCCTTTGGTCAGAAATTGCTTATCTGTTGGTGCTGTTATAAACTTTGAAGGTCTCCTGGGGGTGGGGTCCACTGAGTCAGGAGCCGTCCAAGCCTTTTTTGCTACCACCTGCATGAGAGGGTCAAAGGGGGACACCCAGGAGGTGGAAGGGCGAGAGCCAAACGCCTCAAGATACACAGATTCATTCTCCGAAGGGTTAAGGGCTGGCCAATTTCCCCTCTGTTTCAGGATCTCTAGAATGTCTGCAAAGGAGACATCTTCAGAAGGGGAACGGGGGGAACCCTCGGAATCCTCTAAATCCGTGTCAGAGGTGACAGACTCAGGTGAGTCTATGTGTTTCCTCTTACACTTTCTCTTCCTAGGGGGCTCCCCTGCCAATTCAGGAGAGGCCTCGGAAGAGGATGAGATCCCCACTGGGGATTCTTGAGGAGCTGGCTCTCTGCGGTCTGGGATGAGGGAGAGAGTAGACATAACCTGAGGCACCGAAGAGGAAGGGGCGGACGGAGCCGACTGTGGAGTTGAACCAGGTTCCAACACACTCCGCATGACCTCGAACGCACCCCTGTCAGGCAGAGCCAGAGGTCCCCGCTCCGAAAAGCTGAGAACCTCCCTCGGCACCGACAGTGATGGCTCCGAGGCCGATGTCGGAGCCGAACTCACCAGCGCCGAAGCACCGAGAGGAGGCGGGTCGGACAAGGGTCCGATGCCACTCACCCCTTCGGAGCCGACGAAGGAAGTCCGGCGCCGAGATTCTTCAAAGGAAGAAATCGGAGCCGACGACGGAACCGAAGACAATTGTTTCGGTTCCGACGCTACCACAGTCTCAGTTCCGAAACGCCCCGGCTCCGAGCTCAAAGGAGTCGGAGGAGGAATATTTTGAGGGATAGGTTCAAGCATCGACTGATGAGTCGGGCTCTGAAGCATTTGGGCCAGTGCCTCGGACTTTAGAAGTCGACTCACTACCCTCTGAAGGTCATGATCCGAAAGCCTCAATGATCTAGAGGAGTGAGATCTATGGCTCCGTTCAGACAGCAAGGGAGACGCTGGAGCAGAGTGAACGGAGCCAAGGGATGGTGACCTAGACCTCTTTCTAGATGTCGGCTCCGATGGTCTGATCGGAGCCGACCCAGGAATTTCCAATACCTCGGCTCCAGCTGGAGCCGAGGGAACCACAGAAGCTGTAGTTAGAGACTCATCGGCTCCAGCCGAAGCCAATGTAGCAGTAGGTTTCGAAGCCTTAGGCCTCGACTCAGAAGCTGGAGTCGAGGACCTAGAAGCCTTAGAGGGTTTACCCGAAGTAGCAGTAAGGGAACCCTCAGGCTTAAGCAAACCTCTTAAAATAAGTTTGTTTTTTCTCTCCTGCAGGACTCTAGGGCTGAAGCCATGGCATACAGCACAAGAGTCCTGCAGGTGTAAAGGTCCCAGGCAGTATACACAAGAAGTGTGACCGTCTGTCAGAGACATTTTCTGACAGCACGAATCACACTTCTTGAAGCCTGAGATCTTTGACTCCTTAGACATTTTAAGGAAAAGTGTAATCACACACACACACAAACACACCGATTACACTTTACACAAAGTTAACTGAAAAAGGGAAGATTAGATCTTTTTTAGACCCTAACAAAAACACATACACTCCACTAAGGGGATGGAAGGGCCCGAAGGCCTGTGGGAAGAACTTATAAGTTCTTGTGGAAAAAGGGGTGGATAAACAGGAAGAAAAGGGTCAAAATCCACTAAGTTAAGGGAAATAACTATAAGAGATTAAAATAAAGGGGTTTAAATAGACTATAGACTAATCTATAATAACTGACCTGAAGCCGGTAGAAACCATACACCTCGATCGCTGTAGCGGCAAACGAGATCTGAGGTAATACCGCCTAGCATTGTGGGATATAAGGGGAGCCTCGAGCCGGTGGAACCAACTCTCGAGCTTTTAGAGTGGCCGAGTCGGAGCCGAGGTCGGCTCCGAACCCATCCAGCAAGAATGAAGGCGAGATGGACAACTTAACATCTCAAATTAGGTACTGAAACATCAAAGCCCTTTGCTGTGCTCCAAAGAAAAAATCTCCTCCATTTATCAGCATAAACTTTTCGAGTACTAGGCCGCCTGGCTTCCAAAATGACATCTAAAACCTGTTGAGGAAGCTGAGACCCCACCGGCTCCATTACAGAATACGCCAGGCTGTTAGATGCAGGGACTGCACCTGGACATTGAGAAAATGATTGTTTGACTGGGATAACAAATGAGGAATCTGTGGCAAAGGCCAAGGAGGCTCCTGAATTAAACTCCTCAGCAGAGGATACCAATGCTGACGTGGCCAATCTGGTGCTATTAGAATCATGCAAGGCTTGTCCCGTCTGACTTTCAAGAGTACCTTGGGAAGAAGAGGCAGAGGGGGGAAAGCATAAACGTGAAGGTTGTTCCAACTGAAAGATAGAGCATCCACTTTCCAAGCATTTGAGTGGAACATCTTTGTGCAAAATTTTGGCAGTTGGAAATTCAGTGGAGAAGCGAACAGATTTATGTCTGGAGCTCCCCAAGCCACGGTCAACTGTTTGAATACCTGAGGGTCCAGTTTCCACTCGTGGGGATCCACAATTTGTCTGCTCAATACATCTGCTAGGGAGTTCTGTGCTCCTGGCAGAAACCGTGCTTGAAGATTGATGTGCAAACTCAGAGCAGTCTCCCACAATATCATTGCTTGTCTGCAAAGAGGGTAGGAATGGGTTCCCCCCTGCTTGTTGATGTACCACATGACTGTTGTGTTGTCTGTTTGAATCAACACCTGTCCCGGCTGAAGTAGGTCCTTGAAGGCCATCAAGGCAAATTGGACTGCTAATATCTCCTTCATGTTGATATGCAAATGTAGTAGTTTGGGAGGCCACATGTCTTGTATCCATTTCCCATTGAAGTGTGCTCCCCAAGCCAAGTCCGAGGCATCCGTCGTTAGGATCTGACTCTCCTCTGGTCGGGTCACAGAGAGTCCCCTGTTTAGGTGACATTCCTGAGCCCACCACAAGAATTCCTCCTGGATGCAAGGTATAATCCGAATGACAGTGTCCAAACCGTGGCAGTGTTGAGTCCACACACTTTTGAGATACCATTGTAGCTTCCTCATATGCAGTTTGGCATTGGGAAGTACTAGAATGCAAGATGCCATGAACCCCAAGGCTTGAAGGACTGTCCTTGCAGTCAGCCTGGACATTACTGATAACTGCTGGAAGTATAGATGAAGAGTTCTTTGTTTGTCTGGGGTCAGAAATGCCATATGAGAAGCTGTATTCAGTCTCACACCCAGAAAGCACATGTCCTGAGAGGGCACTAGACTGGACTTTATTTCGATCACAGAATACCCTAGGCACCTTAAAACTGCCATTACATACTGGAGATGTTGTAGTAACTTGTCTTTGTTTTGAGCAAGAATCAGGCAATCGTCCAGATAAGGATAAATTTGTATTCCTCTCTGTCTGAAGAAAGCAATTACAGGAGCCAGAACTTTTGTGAATACCCTGGGCGCAGTAGATAAACCAAAGGGCAATGCAGAGAACTGATAATGAGAAGTACCAGCCCAAAATCTCAGGAATCTCCTGCAGCTGGGCCTGATAGGGATGTGAAGATAGGCCTCTTTGAGATCCAGGGTTACCATCCAGTGATCTTTGCCTGGCATAGGCAGAAGTTGTTGTAATGTTAACATCTTGAACTTTGGAATGTCTAGGTAGGTATTGAGAATGGACAAATCCAGAATTGGCCTCCAAGTGCTTCCTTTCTTTGGCACTAGGAATAGACGGGAATAAAATCCTAGGCCTACTTCTGACGGAGGGACCACCTGAATTGCCCCCATCTGCAAAAGCAAAGAAATTTGCTCCTGAGCCTCCAGCCTTTGCTGAGGAGGCACATCCGGCATGCCTTTGAAAGGAGGAAAAGTGTGAAAATAAAACTTGTAACCTTGATTTATTATATCCAACACCCATTTGTCCTGGGTGACCAAATGCCAGTTTTGTTTGAAAAGTCCCAACTTTCCTCCTAGAGGAGCTGCCAGTAAAGAAGGGTCTGGCAGCGGAAGATACAGGTCATTGGGTCTGTTTACGAAAGGGCTGACCCTGCCCTCACCAGAAGACTGTGCAGGAGAACTCCAAGTCCTAGGTCTGAAAGAATCCTGAGCGTGAGCCCTGCCTCTACCACGTCTAGACCTGCCCTTAGACTGATAATCCGAAGAAGGATAAGACCATCCTCTAGCAGGCCAATTCCTACTAAACTTAGGGGGCTGCACCTGCATAAAATCCTTGACCGTCTGCATAGACTTAGCCTTATCTTCCATCTTTTCAAAACTGATTCCACAGGAGGACCAAAAAGTACTTCAGATTGAAGAGGAGCATCCAAAATCCGAGCCTTAACATGCTCTGACAAATTTTGATCCTTAAGCCAGGCATGTCTACGAATAACTGAACCTGCAGCAGCCACCCTGGATGAAGCCTGAAGAGCATCGAAACCACACTGCAAAGAATGTTTGCCAACTTGATCTGATGCATGAACCAACTCCTGGAGCTCCTTACACTCTATACCGTCAGATAAAGCATCCACCTTAGATTTCAATTGGCCTAACAAAAAGTTCTGATACTTCAGCATATGAAATTGGCAATTCAAAGCCCTCATAGCTAACGTAGAGGAGGTGTACACTTTTTTCCCCCACCTATCTAACGCTCTAGAATCTTTATCCAAAGGAACTGGATTCTTAGCCACAGAAGCCCTAACACCCTTCGGACCTTGAATAATAGTTTCCGGATCAGCTCTAGGACTCTTGTACAAATACTTATGTGCTTCTGGAACTCTGTAATATCTGTCTGGCTTAACAGGGGCAGGAGGCAAAGAATCAGGATTAAGGGAAGATTCAGAAAAAACATCCTGAACAACATCTAAGACAGGAGGAATAGCCAAGGGCCTATGTTGTGGCAGAAACAAAAATTCCCTAAGCCTTTTCCGAGAATCTGAAAAATCCTGACCTTCCCACTTGAAATGTTCCCTCATGGAATGTAAAGTCTCAGAAAAGAAAAATCCTCTGGAGGAGAAGCAGAAGGACAGGAGTCCTCTGCATCAGAATCTGAATAGGAAGGGAAATCCTGAATTTCTTCAGCTGAGGAATCAGAGTAGTCTGAGGAATGATCCATTCCCTCTAAATCTGCCTCCACCCTAGGCCTCTTCTCTGGGGGGGGCATAGAACCCTGATCAAAGTAATCAAGTCCTCTGCCATTTTCAACATATGCTTTTTAGGAACAGGGGCTGGAGAGCTAGAACTATGACCAGGGCCAACAAGACAAGGTTTGGCCTTAGCATGGCCTTTAGCCACTGAAGTAGAAGGCCTAATAACCTTTTGTAAAGATGGAACTACAGATACCCGAGAAGCACCCTCAGCCGGGCCTAACTCCTGAGAGGCCAACTCCTGCAAAAGTAAAGGTTCCCCCTGGGATTCAGCCGAACCCTCGGCAGGATCCACAGATTCAACCGGAGGCTCCGTAGAACCGGCGTCCGCAACGGACGACTCATCCGGTTTAGACCTCAAAGATTTATCTTTACGCTTTTTAGCGGTAGCGGGTGGAGGATCCGACGGCATGTTATAGTTACACCGTTTACCGAAAACAAGCCTGGCACAGTCTAATCTTCGTTTAATGGTGCGCTTATTAAATCTAGCACAAAAGCGACACCCGACCACGTCGTGCTCAGGCCCCAAGCAAGGAATACAGAAAGAATGATAATCCCTATGAGGTATCTGTTTCCCACAAGAAATGCAATTATTAACTTTTTCTGACATCCGGATAACTGAGGCAAGAAAAGACAAAAAGTTCCCCAACGGGGTACTTAGCCCAACTTGGTCTTCGGTCTGAAACTCGATAAATGAAAATTTCAGAACGCCGAACGGCACTTGCAAACGCTGCTTCTGCTTCGGACCACGCGGCAAGAAAGACTGAGGATATGGCGTCGGTCATGTGCTTAAGTACTACTACGTACTGACGTCAGCTCTGGGCGACAATGACCGACGCCAGCCTAGCTCTTTGGTATTCGGGCCGACCAAGGACAGCGGACTACCCACAGGTTATGACTGCAGCAATGTGAGACGAAGAACATCTGAATATTTCTTTGCCTGCAAAATGCAATGACTGGAGCTAGGCACTTTGTGAATACCCTGGGCGCAGTATTAAGCCAAAGGGCAGTGCAGAGAACTGATGTAGCCTGCTCTGAAGTGCAGGTATCCTCTGCAAGATTCCCTTATAGGGATGTGCAGGTAGGCTTCTTTTAAATCCAGTGTTGTCAACCAGGCACATCTTTGCCTAGCATAGGAAGCAGCTGATGAAGAGTTAGCATCTTGAATTTTGGGATTACCAAAAATGTGTTTAGGATAGATAGGTCCAGGATAGGACGCCAAAAATAATCTTTTCTGGGTACCAGAAAAAGTCGAACAGAAACCTTGTCCCCATTCTTCTTCAGAGACAGGTTGAATAGCCCTGATGCTTGAAGAACTTGTTTTTGAGCCTCTGCCCACTGATTTGGGGGTAGATCCGGCCAATAGTTTGGGGTTGGTAAGGAGTGGAAGTGGAATCTGTATCCTTGGGAAACTATATTTAAAACCCATTTGTCCGGGGTAATGAGTTCCCAATTTTTTGCCTGCAGGGCAATCTTTCCCCCTAAAGGAACAGTCAAGTTGAGCAGGGCCTGGAAGGTTTAAAGTTAAGTCACCGAGACAGTTTACCATAGGGGGAGTCTTACCACTCCCTGCTTTGGAAGTGGGAGCCCCCCACTGCTTAGTCCTGTGAGTACCTTGGGACTGAAGCCCGGGTGTTCTGTTAGTTCTAGGTTTGGACTGAGAAGGCCAGGAAGAGGCAGGAAAGGACCAATTCTTAGACGGCCAATGCCTACTAAATCCGGGAGGCTGTACTTGCAGGAAATCTTTAACAGTCTGCATAGATTTAGCTTTTTCCTCTATCTTTTTAAGTACTACTACTGCTTTGTTGCCAAACAGGTGGTCTTGGTTTAAGGGAGCATTCAGCAATTTAGCTTTAACATGATCTGGCAAAGATTGCTCCTTAAGCCAAGCATGCCTTCTAAGTACAGACCCAGTGACAGCAGCCCTGCAAGATGCCTCTAATGAATCAAAACCACATTGCAAAGTATGTGTTCCAACTTGTTCAGCAGAATGCATTAAATCCTGTAAATCTTTATTTTCTGCACAGTCAAGAATCAACATCATTTTCTGTTTAAGCAATCCAGTAATATGCTGCTGATACTTTAACATATGAAACTGGCAGTTTAAGGCCCTAATGGCCAAGGGTGCAGAAGTGTATACCTTCTTACCCCATCTATCCAGCGCCCTGGAATCTCTATCAGAGAGGGTAGGATGTTTGGCAGTAGTAGCCTTAATGCCCCTGGGTCCCTGCGAAATGGTCTCATGATCCGCAGCAGGATTTTTACAGAGGAACTTGTGAGAGTCAGGAACCCTGTAATACCTATTAGGTTTTCAGGGAGCAGGAGGTAAAGAGTCAGTGGCCAGGCTAGATTCCGAGAAGGCATCATCAACAATGTCCAGTACAGGAGGGATAGCTAAAGGTCTGTGTTGGGGCAGGTGTAAGAAATCCCTAAGCCTCTTTTTGGAGTCAGTAATCCTGGCTTTCCCAGCGAAAATGCTCCCAAAGAATATGCAAGGTTCCACCAAAAGAAAAATCCTCTGGAGGGGAAGCAGAGGGAATGGAGTCATCTGCATCATAATCCTCATATTTAGATAAGGGTAAATCATGGTCATCAGAGGAAACAAAAATTTCAGAGTCCTGATAATAAGAATCAGAAGGAAAATCAGTCCTAGCTCTCTTAGAGGGGGGAAGGGTGGCATCCCCCGATTAGAGTAATAAGGTCTTCAGCCATTCTTATTTGTTTTTTAGGCATATGGGCCTGACCGTGCGGTCTGGGCGTTGGTCTTCTAGGCATGGATCGAGTTTTAGGCCTTGAAGAAGAAGCTGGCATTGGTTTAACATGCAAGTCAGTAGGCCTGAATACGCCTTCAGAAGCTGGTGCCTGCACAGGGGCTCCGGACCCATCCAAGGTAGAGACATCTGCATGTTCCACAGTCAAAGAAGCATCTCGCGGCATACCAGACTCTGAATGGGTCTTAGTAGAGGCCTGTGAATCAGAAGTAGCGGGTATCAGGGGCTGTGAAAGTATCTCACTGAGTACCAGCAAACTGGCGACTAGCTAAGGAGAAGCGTCGTCGGGAGCTTTGGACCTATGCGGTCTGTCTCTGTCTTTATCTTTGCATTTTTTTTTCGGAATGTCGGTAGTCGGGTGGTTTACCGAAGCCATTTCTGGATAATTGAACAGAGTAACAAAATATTTAGAAGCGTAAAAAAAACCAACGACGAATAGTTCGAGGTTTGAATAAGGCACAAAACCGACAGCAAGGTACGCCGTGGTCTGGGCCTAAGCAAGGAATGCAGTACGAATAAAAATCTTTATGAGGTATTTGTTTTCCACAAGAAATACAATTGTTAACTTTGACTGACATTGGTTTAAAGCAAGAAAAAGGTTCCCCAATGGGGTAGTTAGCTTAGTTGAAGACTTCAGTTCTGAAACTCAAAAATAAGAAGTTATGTACTCACCATAACGTTCCATCTGAGTAGGTGACTTCATTTGTCTGCAACCTTTGGGTCTTGAATCCGACTTCGGATCCGAGCCGGCAACTTATTTTACAGCTTATGGATCCGAGCTCCTAGCTCCTCCCCTTACTCATAATCCCCTGCCAACCCTGATTGACCTCAGATCAAGTTTGCCCTTATACCAAATTTCAGACCAAGTGTGTCCCGAAAGGGACCAAGAAAGGACATTCAAGAATTGACTTCTGAAGGCCAGGGGGAAGGAGGGGGGATGGTTGCAGACAAATGAAGCCACCTACTCAGATGGAACGTTATGGTGAGTACATAACTTCTTAATCTGAATTAGGGACTTCATTTGTCAGCAACCTTTGGGACAGAGTCCCCAGCTACCTGAACCTTGGGCGGCCATCATGGAAGGATGTTCCGGAGCACTGCACAGCCAAAGGATGCTCTCCCTCTGGAAATAACGTCCAGCTTATAATGGTTGATAAAGATATGAGATGAGGCCCAAGTGGCTGCAGAGCAAATATCATCCAAAGATACTCTAGATCTAAAGGCAAAAGAAGTAGATATGGAGCGAGTAGAATGCACCAGTACTCCCTGAGGTGCGGGCCTCCCCGAAGTTTCATAGGCTAGAAGAATACACTGTGAAATCCATCGTAATAAGGTGACCTTAGAAACAGCTTTACCCAAATTGAATTTGGCAAAGGAAATGAACAACTGATCGGATTGTCTGTGACCAGCAGTCCTATGAATGTAGAAGCGCAGTTGTCTGTGCACGTCTAAGGAATGCAGCTTGTATTCTCCTTTATTCTGGTACTTAGGGAAGAAAACTGGCAAGTTAATGGACTGATTGATAAGGCCACCTTAGGAAGAAAGGAGGGATTGGTCCTGAGGTACACTCTATCCTGATGAAAAATCAAGTAGGGAGGTTTCGTACAAAGGCCTCAAGTTCGGAAACTCTTTTCGCTGAAGTGATGGCGACAAGGAACGCCGTTTTCCAGGAAAGGTATTTAAGTTCGGCCGAGGCAGCTGGTTCAAAGTGCGGGGCAGTCAAGGCTTGAAGGACTAGTGATAGATCCCAAGGGGGTACAGCTTCCTTGACAGGCGGCCTGAGCAGGAAAGTACCCTTGAGGAAGGTTTTACATAATTTCACAGTCATCAAGGGACCTGTCTCGTGTCCCACATGGTAATGAGAAATGGCTGCCAATTGAACCTTGACCGTAGAACAGCTAGCTCCCCGTTGAAAAAGTCCAGTGAGGAAATCCAAGACGGATGGCAACAAAGCCGTGAAGGGATCTATGATATGGTGTTCTGCCCAGATGGAAAAATGCTTCCATTTACTGCAATAAACTTTTCTAGTGGAAGGTTTATGTGCTGCCACCAAGATGACTTTAACTGGTGAAGAGATGCCGGGAGTCCTGACTAAGAGTGGAACTGGAGCAGCCAAGCTGTCAGCTTCAGGTTGTCCAGACTCGGGGTCGGTAGACCTAAGGGATGGGATATTAGATCCGGAATGGGATCCAGAATCCAGGGAGGATTCACCAGATGAGACCACATGTAAGGGAACCAAGTTTGACGAGGCCAGAACGGGGCAATGAGGATCATTCTGCTCCCCAACCGAGAGGCTTTCTGTATAAGTTTCAGCATCAGGGGTAGAGGAGGATAGGCATAAAGTAGACTGGGAGGCCAAGCATGCATTAGAGCGTCTCTCTGGGTTTCCCCGAGGGGGGGAAGCCGAGCAAACAAGCTGGAGCATTTCGTGTTTGAGGGAGTGGCAAAAAGATCGCAGCAGGGTTGCCCCCATTCGGCAAAAATCCGCTTCGCTACCTGGGAATTGAGAGACCACTCGTAAGGGGAAAAAATAGTGTGGCTGAGCTTGTCCGCCAGAATGTTGGACCGTCCCAGAATGTGCGTTGCGATAAGGAAGCGGTTGGTGGAGATTGCCTATTCCCTCACCCTCATGGCCTCTCGACAGAGAGGGTAGGACCTGGTTCCCCCCCATTTGTTGATGTACCATACAACAGACATGTTGTCCGTCTGTATCGCAATAGTTCCTACGGGGAGAAGGTTCTGAAGTGCTTGCAACGCCAACAGCACCGCCCTCATCTCCAGAATGTTGATATGCAAGGAGGTCTCTGTGTCGTTCCACGTGCCTTGGACCATTCTGCCTGAGCAATGGACCCCCACCCGAGGCGAGAGGCGTCTGTAGTCACCGTGGCGAGGGGAGGCGGCGTGCAGAAGGGTCGTCCCGTATGGAGGTCCAGGGACTGAAGCCACCATAAGAGGGCCCTCCTGCAAGCCTTGCTGAGTGAGATAGGGTGACTGAGGGGGAGAAACTAAAAGGACCATTGGACTAAAAGGGTCCACTGTAGCACCCTCATATTCAGACGAGTGCATGGAAGAAGAGTTATTGCTGCTGCCATGGAGCCTAGCGCCCTCAGGACCAATTCTGCCGGTGGGGTTTTTGATTGGAGGATGGCCCGCACATGAAGCCTCAGGTTTTGAAGTCGCTCCAAAGTGAGGAACGCTCGCAGACTTCTCGTATCTAGTTTGGCCCCTATGAAATCTATCACTTGTGTTGGAGCAAGGATCGTAATGCCTAGATGGGGAGCTAGCCAGAGAAAGTAATTTCTGGCTGCGCAGAGTAGATGCCTTGTTGGGGAGGACAAGAGCCGGTCGTCCAGGTACGGGAAGACCTGCATTCCCTGGAGTCTCAGGTGGGCCGCTATCACTGCTAACACTTTGGTAAACACCCTGGGGGCTGTGGTGAGACCAAAGGGAAGGACCCTGAACTGATAGTGACTGGCTCCCAGCCGGAAGCGGAGAAACCTCCTGAATCGTCTGTCCATTAAAATGTGGTAGTACGCATCCTTGAGGTCTACTGAGCACATCCAGTCGCTCTCTTGCAAGAGGGGGAGAATGGATTGAAGGGTGACCATCTGGAATTTTTCTTTGGTTACTGACAGGTTCAAGAGTGAAAGGTCGAGAATCGGTCTCAAGTCCCCCGTCTGTTTTGGCACCAGAAAAAACCTGGAGTAAAACCCTAATCCGAGCTGATCTGGGGGGACGAGCTGGATGGCTCTTTTTTCTAGCAGCTGCTGAATTTCTGCAGCTGCCGCCTCCCTCTGATCGGGTGGTACATCGGGGAGGTTTTTGAGTCTGGGGACATGGTGCAGTGGAATTTTGTAACCTCTGGATATGATACGAAGCACCCAGCGATCTGACGTAATGGACTCCCAAGCCGCCAGGTGCTTCGAGAAGCACCCCCCGACTGCCTCCAGAGTGGAACAGTCGGGCAACCCCTCAGGGCTACTGCGTGGGCCAATCAGAGAAGGTTTCTCTGGACCCAAAATTTCTCAGGGGCCCCTCTGCCTCTAGGGCGGCGTCCTCCCTGTCCTCCTCTGCCACGGAAGGACTGGTTGCCAGGAGCAGGATGGGAATGTTGCGATTTCCGGAACCACATCATCTTCTGTCCCTTTTGGTTCTTGGAGAAGGACCTCAGGGAAGGAGAGAAGCGGACTCCGACGGCAGACGTCTTCCTGCCCTTTTCGCTCTGGACAAGTGTCTCGCGAATGGTCTTGCCAAACAAGGCAGAACCATCAAAGGGGGCATTCGCAAAGGACGCCTTAAAGGGCTCCGCGAAGTCACAATGTCGGAGCCAAGCCTGAAGTCTCATGACTAGACCCGCTCCGCTGGCTGTAGCAGCTCCCTCTGTGGCATGGGACAAAAGCTGTATAGAGGTATTTGAAATAGATCTTAGAGTGGCCATACGAGTGGCGTACAACTGCTTGTCCTCCGCCGACATGGACTCTGGGGGGGGGAGCAGCATATTCTTTGATAAGATCTCGCTGCATCCTGATGACATGTGCCATGTAGTTCAGGGACCTTACTGAAAAGGTCGCTGAACTAAATACCCGCTTCCCGAGGCGATCCATCGAGCGGGACTCCTTGCTCGGTGGATGGACCGAGGGGCTCTCCTGAGCTAATTCCCTCTTGGTGGCTGCCGCCATCAACATGGCATCTACGGGGGCACCCTTGCTCCAATTGGACCGGTCTGCAGGGGGACTCAAAATTCTATCCTGGCATTTGGGGACTGGCTCCACAGTGTCCGGCTCCTTCCACGCCCTGGTGGTGATAAGGTCCACCAGAGGGTCGTCCGGAGGGGACACCCAAGAGGTAGACAGACCTGCTTCGAATGCCTCCAGGAACACGGACTCGTCGGAGGAAGCCTTTGGGGCAGACCACCCCCCCCCAATCCTGAGCATTTCCATGATGTCTCCAAAGGAGACATCCTCGGGGGGTGACCTTGGGGAGCCTTTCCCCTTCATCCAAGTCCATGTCCTCTGTTAAGAACTCGGGGGAGTCCACGTGTCTCCTCTTACACTTATGCTTGCGAGGCACTTCCTCGGGGGGACTGTCCGAGGAGGTCTCACCAGCAATATCCTGTTGCAGTGGAACAACCTGGGACATCGAAGCAAGCTGTCCCTGTGGCCGGGTGATGGAAGCCTGACCCAGCAGAGAGGGAGTGCAGGGTGGAGCCGATGCAAGGACCGGGGGTCCGAATGCTCTCAACAGAGCCCTCTCCACTACATCGAAGGCCGAGGGGGAGCCGTTCTCCCTGGGGTCCGAAAGCCGGCTCCCACTCGGATCCGATGAAGGGATCGGACCCGGCGCTGAGGCCATCAGATCCAAAGGACCCGTGTGCTCCGACCTGGATGGAGCAGAAGGCACACAATCCCTCGGATCCGAAGCTCGGCCCACGGCTCCGAGAGATCGGATCCGAAGGACCAGACAGACTCGAGGGCAAGGTCGGATCCGAAGTACCCAGTACTGTCGGTGCCGACCCACCCCTGGCTCCGAGCACTCCGAACCCGGTAAGCGGGTCGGAGAAGGAGCTTTCGGGGCAAAAAAAAAGGTGTCGAGCTCCCCCCCCCAAAGGGGGGGAGGCAAGAGCACTCCCATCTGCAGCTGGGCCTGGATGAACCTTCTCATCATCTGGTCCAAGTCTGCATCAGAAAGACTATAAGTAGATCTTGACGAGGCCACCGAGGCGGGCCGGGAATGCCGCCTCGATGACCTCGACGGAGATCGGGTCTCCTCCTCCTCGGGTCCCGGGGAAATGCAAGGGGATCAGATCCGAGGAGGAGGGGACCTGGAAGCCGTGGAGGGAGAAGCCCGCTTAGCTGGGGGGCCGAAGCGGAGGCCTCGGCCCGCAGCTGGTGGTGCTTCTCCCTCCTTTTCCCCCTCCTGGCCTCCCTTATCTCCGGCGTCTTAGTGGGAGTTCGAGTCCTGGCCGGGGGAAGTGGGGCAGGAGTGGCTACCACCAAGGACTGAGTAGGAGCCATGGGAGTACCGGAGGCTGAAGCCAGATCCGGGGGCAAATGTCCCACCAGAACCAGCTTCGACCTCCGCTCTTTCAGTGTCCTGGGGTTGAACGCTGCGCAAATGGAACACCCAGAGGACAGATGTTCAACCTCAAGGCACCGAACACACAGAGTTTGGCCATCCACCAGTGAAAGCTTATGGCCATACTCGGTGCACTTATAAAAAAATGGGTTTTGGGGCCTCCGACATTAGAAAAAATAAAGTAACTACACAAACACACCAGGCCCCAAAAACACAAGCAACACACACACACACACTCTATGAACCAGTGAGGGGAGGAATTACACTAAAAATTAATAAAATTAACAAAAAGAGATCCTAACCACACACACTGTTTAAGTAAATCAAAACATTTTCTATTTTGACAAGTTTTTGAAGACTATCTGGTAAGTCGCCAGGAGCTCTAAAATCCAGCTGTCTCTTCTAAGAGCGGCAAACTAGATCTGAGGTCAATCAGGGTTGGCAAGGGATTATGGGTAAGGGGAGGAGCTAGGAGCTTGGATCCATAAGCTGTAAAATATGCTGCCGGCTCGGATCCGAAGTCAGATCCAAGACCCAAAGGTTGCTGACAAATGAAGTCCCTACTTCAGATCGAAACTTTCAGGAGTCGTCCGACTGGCACTTGAGAACTGCTTCTGCTTCAGGCATCACACGGCAAGAAAGACTGATGTAATGGCATCTGCTGCATGCTTTATACCCCTGACTACCTGACGTCATGGAAGATGAGACAGCAACCAACGCAGGACCGAAGACTTTGATAATCAGGCCAACTGAGAGCTACTGCAAGCACATAACCAAAATGTGATGACTGCAACAGTGAAACACGAAGAACATCAACTGATCTGTTTTCCTGAAATATTTAGTCCTGTTCAAATAACAACAAAGCTGCCGATGCACATCAAGGGTGTGCAAAAGGTAATCCCCTCTGTTAGAATGTTGAGGGAAGAAAACCGGCACGTCAATAGATTGATTAATGGAAAAGCCAGAAATGATCTTGAGCAAGAAAGAAGGGTCAGTATGAAGGGACACCCTATCCGTGTAGAAGATAAAGTAAGATCTCTTGACACTTAATGCCTGCAGCTCAGATACTCTTCCCACTGAGGTTAGTGCTACTAGAAGTAAGGTTTTCCATGACAAAAATTGCAAATCACATGAATCAAAAGGCTCGAAAGGAGAACCTGTGAGAGATTGAAGTACTAAAGCCAAGTCCAAGGGAGGCTTGACCGGAGGTTTAACATGTAATACTCCTTTCAAAAAGTTCTTGCAAAGGCAGTGTGACATAATTGAAGAATTATCAAGATCATTATGAAAAGTGGCGATAGCTGCTAAATGTACAGTGATCGTCGAAGCTGAAGCTCCTGCATGTAAAAACAGTAGTCAGGTATTGTAGGATCTTTTGAATAGGCATAGAGAAAGGGTCAAGTTCTGATCTTTGGCCCAAATAGAGAACCTAGTCCATTTACTAAAATAAACTTTCCTAGTGGAAGGTTTGTGTGAAGCCAGAAGAATTTCACGAGCAGGGGATGGGATGTCAGAAAGCTTGGCATTCATTGGAAGTGAAGGAACCAAACTGTGAACTTGAGACTGTGCAGGCTCGGATGAATCGGTCCCTGAGGATGAGATAACAGGTCTTGGGAATGATCTAGGATCCACGGACTGTGAATCAGATGAGGCCCTAGGGAAGACCAATTGTGCGTTAGAGCGTGCCTCAGTGAATCCCCTTGAGGGGGAATCAGGGCAAAGTAGCTTCTGTATTTGTAGTTTAGGGGGGAAGCAAACCGGTTGCAGCAAGGCTTGTCCCAGTGTTGAAAGATCCGATCTGCTGTTACAGGGTTGAGGGACCACTTGTGAGGCATGGTCTGCAATAAGGTTGGAACTCCCGGGAATGTTTGTTGCTATAAGGAAGCGGTTGGAAGCTATCGCCCAGTGCCAAATCCTCATGACTTCCGGACACAGGGGGTAAGACCTGGTTCCACCTCGCTTGTTGATATACCAAACGACTGACATGTTGTCTGACTGAAATGCAATGGTCCCAGAGGGTAGGGACGCATGGAACGCTTGCAACACTAGGAGAAAGTACAGTTGTATACCTACCATAAATGTAGATGTTCGAGTGTATTCACTGTTGCAGTCATTATACTTGGGTTATCCTGCTGGCAGGCTACCCGCAGTCGGCCTGAATTCCAAAGTCCTGGTCCAGCGTCAGTTGCTGTCGCCTCTTTCCTGACGTCAGTGCGCCAGGGGTATATAACATGCAGCCGACGCCATTTTCTTCAGTTTTTCTTGCTCCAGATGTCAGGTGCCCCAGAGAAGGTAGGCAATGCATATTGCTTATAAAAACATACAGTGAAAAAAAAACAATACCTTCATCTACAAGCAAATACACCACATAGGTTGTATAGGATAGAGAAGTATAGATAAGTCCCAGCAAAGAAAGGGGGAGTGGAGGGTGGGTAACCTGGACTGCAACAGTGAATACACTCGAACATCTACATTTATGGTAGGTACACAACTGTACTATGTTCATCGTGTTTCACTGTTGCAGTCATTACACTTGGATTGAATCCCACAGCTGAGGTAGGGCGGCTGGGTCTAAATAGGATTAGGAGTGGCTATGAGGCCCTGCAGAACTGCAGTGGCAAAGCCTGCTATGGATTTAGAGTAAAGAGGTAAGTGATGATGTTTGGTAAAAGTGTGCACTGAACTCCAAGTTGCAGCCTCCAAAATTTCCTTGGTTGGTACTCCTCTGAGAAAGGCTGCTGAAGTGGCTGCTGCCCTGGTAGAATGTGGCCTAATATTCTTAGGCACTGACTTGCCATGCTGTGCATAGCAGAAACGAATACAGTGTCCTATCCATTTTGAAATAGTCTGCTTTGAGATGGCCTTTCCTTGTGATCCTGCAGCATATGCTACAAACAGTTGCTCAGTTTTTCTGAAAGCTTTTGTTTTGTCCAAGTAGAAGAGTAGCTGTCTGTGTATGTCCAAAGAGTGCAGAAGTCTATCCCCCTTATTCTGGGGATTTGGATAAAATGTTGGCAAATGAATGGTTTGGTTAAGAGCCACACTGGATACTACCTTTGGCATAAATGTTGGGTTTGTCCTTAGAGAAACCCTGTCCAGATGAAAAATGATAAAAGGTTCCACTGCCATTAATGCCTGTAACTCTGAAACTCTTCTTGCTGAAGTTATTGCTAGGAGCAGAGCAGTTTTCCATAAGAATTTTATATCAGCTGTATTAGCTGGCTCAAAAGGAGGCAGTGTGTGCTTTCCTAAGACAAAATTGAGGTCCCATGTAGGTATCGGTGCTCTCCTTGGGGGGGTCTTACGTTTTTTGCCCCTCTGAGGTACTGTCTTAGCAGTGGATGAGAGAAAATAGGAGGTTCTGTATTGTAATGAGCTGAAATGGCAGAGGCATGGATCTTAATTGATGAGAAGGATAGGTCTTTGTCCAGCATCTCAGTTAGGTATTGTAAAATCTGAGGAATATTTGGAACAAGTGGTTCAAGTCCTTGTGCCTGGTTCCAAGCACAGAATCTCTTCCATTTTTCTGCATAAGATTTTCTGGTGCTGGGCCTCCTGGCTTCCAAAATGACATCCAAAACAGCTTTAGAGAGAGGTGTGCTCTGAGTGGCTATATTATCTGCCATGCAGCCAGATTTAAGGTTCTGAGTTGGCTGTGCAGGATCTGATTGTTTTTTTGAGTCAGGAGATGAGGAAATTGAGGCAAAGTCCAGGCTGGGCCTTGAGACAAGATCTTTAGGACAGGGTACCAGTGCTGGCGTGGCCAGTCTGGGGCAATCAGAATCATTTTTGGCTTCTCTTGTCTGACTTTTAGGAGCACCTTGGGAAGGAGAGGCAGTGGTGGAAAGGTATAAACTGTTAGGGTTTTCCAGCTGAATGATAGAGCATCCACTTTCCATGCTTGTGAGTGTTAAGTCCTTGTGCAGAATCGCTGTAGTTGGCAGTTGTGAGGGGAGACAAAAAGATCTATGTCTGGGCATCCCCATTTCCTTGTTATCATGCTGAAGACCTGTGGATTTAGTTTCCACTTGTGAGGGTCCATGAGGTTTCTGCTTAGTTCGTCTGCCAGAGCATTTTTCTTTCCTGGCAGGAATTGTGCCTGCAGATGTACTTGATGGGTCAGTGCTGTGTTCCACAAAGTCATGGCTTGCCTGCAGAGGGGGTAGGAATGTGTGCCCCTTGCTTGTTTATGTACCACATGACTGTAGTATTGTCCGTCTTTAGTAATAGTTGTCCAGGAAGTAGTAGATCCTTGAAGGCTGTCAGGGCATTCTGTACAGCTAGCATCTCTTTTTGATTGATGTGAATATGCATTTGGTCCGCGGGCCACGTTCCCTGAATACATTTTCCTGCCATGTGTGCCCCCCAGGCATAATCTGATGCATCTATTGTTAGTGCCTGCCTGGCTGTGGGTAAAGTGAAAGGCCGTCCCTTGTTGAGGCGACAGGCCAGTGCCCACCATCAAAACTCCTGTTGCAGGCAAGGAATAAGGGTTATCATTGTTTCCAGGCTGTGGCAATGTTGAGTACAAACACTTTTTAGATAGTATTGTAGCTTCCTCATATGCAGTCTTGCATATAGAATTAGCAGGATGCCATGAAGCCCAAAGCCTGCAGAATTTTTCTTGCAGGTAGCTGGGTCTTTGTTGCCATCATTTGAAAGTAATGAGTTAATTGCCTTTGCTTGTCTGGCGTGAGATAAGCCATCTGGGCAGTTGTATTTAAGCTTGCACACAGGAATATTATCTCTTGAGAGGGCACTAGTTTTGATTTCTTTTCATTTACTGTGTACCCTAGGTAAATTAGTAATCTTTTTACAAACGCCAGATGCTGTAGTAGAATGTCCTTGCTCTCTGCTTGAATAAGGCAGTCGTCCAAGTAGGGATATATTTAAATTCCTTTTTGTCTGCAAAATGCAATTACTGGTGCCAGGCATTTTGTGAAGACCTTGGGCGCAGTAGATAAGCCAAAGGGCAGTGCAGAGAATTGGTAATGCATTGAGCCAGCTATGAATCTGAGGCATCTTCTGCAAGATTGTCTGATTGGGACATGCAGGTATGCCTCTTTGAGGTCAAGAGTAACTAGCCAAGCCTTCTTGCCCAGCATGGGTAGAAGCTGCTGCAGTGTCAACATTTTGAATTTTGGAACATCCAGGAAAGTATTTAAAATTGACAGGTCCAGTATTGGTCTCCAGGCTTTGCCCTTCCTGGGTACCAAGAAAAGTCTTGAATAAAATCCTTGCCCCTGTTCTTGCTGTGGTACTTTTTGAATAGCTCTCATGTGCATGAGAGCAGAAATTTGTTTTTGTGCCTCTGCCCATTGATTTTGTGGCAGGTCTGGCATACCTTTTGACCTTGGTAGGGTGTGAAAGTGGAACCTGTAACCCTGAGAAACAATATTCAGTACCCATTTGTCCTGGGTGATCATGTGCCAATTTTGTGAGAAAAGTGCTAGTTTTCCCCCTGCAGGTGCTACCAAAAGGTAAGTTGCTTGCCATTTGCAGAGGGAAGTCATTGGGACTGTTTCCTATAAGGTTGTGATTTGTCTTCTCTGCCTTTGGGGGCTGAAGCACCCCATTGTTTAGGTCTGTATGAGCCTTGGGGCTGAGATCTGCCTTTTGGGCATCTGTATCTGCCTCTTTGTGGCCTGTCTGACACTGGAAAGGACCAATTTTTTGAAGGCCAGTTCCTGCTAAATCAAGGTGACTGAACCTGTAAGAAATCATTTAATGTCTGCATTGATTTTGCTTTATCCTCCATTTTCTTTAACACCTCTTCTGCCTTAACACCAAAGTATCATGCTGTAATGGAGCATCCAATAATTTTGCTTTAACATGATCAGGTAAACATTCTTTTAGCCAAGCATGCCTTTGAATGACACAACCTTTAACTGCGGCTCTGCAAGAAGCCTCTAAAGAATCAAAACCACATTGCAAAGTATGCTTTCCCACTTGTTCAGCTGCATGCAATAAATCCTGCATTTCCTTATTGTCAGGACATTCTGAGCTTGTAAGCATTTTCTGTTTTAGCAAAGACATTGGGTATTGTTGATATTTAAGCATGTGAAACTGGCAGTTTAAAGCCCTTACAGCTAAAGCAGCAGAAGTGTAAACTTTTTCCCCCCATCTATCCAGTGCTCTAGAATCCCTATCAGAGGGAACAGGGTTTTTTGCAGTGGAAGCCTTGACTCCTTTGGGACCCTGAGAAATTGTTTCTGGGACAGCAGCAGGGTTTTTATAAAGAAATTTATGAGAGTCTGGGACCCTGTAGTACCTATCTGGCTTGACCGGTGCAGGGAGTAAATAATCAGGAGACAAATTGGATTCAGAAAAAACATCAACAACAATATCTAGTATAGGGGGATAACAAGGGGCCTGTGCCGAGACAGTAAAAGAAAGTCTCTGAGCCTTTTCTTGGATTCTGTATAATCCTGGCTCTCCCAGTGGAAATGCTCCCTCATGGTGTGCAAGGTTTCCCCAAGAGAGTAATCCTCAGGTGGAGAGGCTGAAGGGATAGATTCTTCAGCGTCAGAGTCCTCATAGGGAGGAAGAGAATATCCCTGTTCTGAAGAGGAATCAGAGGATATAGAAACCTGGTCAGAAGAGTCATAGTCAGTGTCTTGCCTAGGCCTTTTATCAGGAGGGGGATGGAAACCCCTGATCAAAGTAATTAGGTCCTCGGCCATTTTAAGCATCTGTTTCTTTGGCATGGATGACTGTCCAGGAGAATGCTGTACTTGTTTCTTTGTCTTTAATGGTGTTTTAGACTTTGCCTTGGCTGCTGAAGTGGACTTGATAGTAAGCTGTGTAGGTCTGAAAACACCCTCAGAAGCAGATGCCTGCTCAGCGGCTCCGGACCCATCTGAGGGAATAGTTTCCGTAGGCCCAATACCTTGAGTTTCCAGAGGCCTAGTTGTCTCCACGTGGGAGTCAGAGGCAGCCTGTAGCTCTGAGGTAGCGGGTGTCAGGGGCTGCGAAAGAGCCTCACTGAGAACCAGCGACTGGCCTAGAAGAGGCTTCGTCGTCGGTTTTTGGACCTCTGATGCCTGTCCTTTTCTTTGTCTTTGCGTTTCTTATGAATTCCGGTCTTCGGTTGTTCTGACGGCATTATGTAGTTAAACCTTCGGCCAAAGTAATGTAAAGCAAAATCAAACAGACGCTTAATAGCACAAAACCAACAGCTAGCAATGTCGTGGTCAGGGCCTAGGCAAGAAATACAGTAAGAGTGAAAATCCTTATGAGGTATTTGCTTCCCACAAGAAATACAATTGTTAACTTTTACTGACATCGGTCTGGAGTAAGAAAAAGTTTGCCCAACGGGGTATTGAAGACTTCGGTTCTGAAATTCAATTTCGGAAATCTCAGGAGTCGGCCGACCGGCACTTGTGAACTGCTTTTGCTTTGGACACCGCGCAGCAAGAAAGACTGAAGAAAATGGCGTCGGCTGCATCTTATACACCCCTGGCGCACTGACGTCAGGGAAGAGGCGACAGTAACCGACGCCGGACCAGGACTTTGGAATTCAGGCCGACTGCGGGTAGCCTGCCAGCAGGATAACCAAGTGTGATGACTGCAACAGTGAAACACGATGAACATCTGCCCTCAGTTCCAGGACATTTATGTGCAAATTGGGCTCCATGGGGGACCAGGTGCCTTGGACAGTCTTCCCCTAGAAATGCCCTCCCCACCCTAGCAGGGAAACGCCTGTGGTCACCATGGCCGTGGGCTGGGGAAGACAGGACGGTCGACACCAAAGATTCGTTTGTGGGTTCATCCACCATAACATTTCTTCCTTGCAACAGTTTGAAAGACGTATCATGTGGTCGAGTGGGTAAATTAGCAACAACCATTGTGTGGAAAGGAGCCACCATAGGATTCTCATGTGCAGTCTCGCCAGTGGTATCAATGTAATGGCAGCTGCTATGGAGCCTAACAGCTGCACTACAAGACGTGCTAGTACATAGGTAGAAGGTCTTGGATTTGGCGTGTTATGTTTGAAAACCTGTGAGAGGGGAGAGAAGCTTGACAGGATGTTGTGTCGAAGACAGCTCCAATGAACTCCAGTGTCTTCATTGGTGACATTGAGATTTGTCCTTGTTGATTGTAATCTCCAAGCGGAGAGCAAGACCTTGAGTGTAAGAAGATTCCTGGTCAGAGCGGTAAGGAGCCAATTGTTTAGATAGGGAAACACCTGAAATCCTTGTAGTCGAAGATGAGCTACCACAACTGCCATACATTTGGTGAACACTTGAGGGGCTGTCAAGAGACCGAATGGCAGTACCCTGAACTGGTAGTGATTGGCTCCCAGCCGAGAATGGAGAAACCTCCGGGAGCGGTGATCCATCTTTATGCGGTAGTATGCGTCTTGGAGGTCTATAGAGCACATCCAGTTATCCCTCCCTAGGAAGGGAAGAATGGACTGTATCATGACCATCCAGAAATGTTGAAGTTTGATAAATTTGTTCAATTGGCTGAGATCCAGGATTGGTCTCCAGTCCCCTGTACTTTTTGGCACTAAAAGGAACCTCGAGTAAAACCTGGATCCTGCCTGGTCTGGTGGTACTGGTTGGATGACTTTTCCTTAGCAGCTTTTCTATTTCTAAGGCTGCTAATTCCCTCTGATTGGGTGGGTACATTGGGGATGGGAGTTGAATTGAATGGTATTTGGTAGCCTCTGGATATTATTCTCTACATCCAAACATCGGTAATAAGATGCTAGGCTGGTAAAAAACGACCCACAACTGCATCCAGAGGAAAGCAATAGGGCAGCTGCTCAGGAGTGCTGTTAGGGTCTGCCGGAGAAAGAATCTCTAGCACCCTGGTGTCGCGGACCCCCTCTACCCCGAAAGGGAAGTCTTCCATATGAGTTGCCCCCTCTGCCCCCCGGGGGGGGGATTGTTCACCATCAGTCTCACGAAAAGGTCCTTGGAATTTCTTGAACCACATATTTTCTCCCTTTTGGTTCCTGAAGTAGGACCTCTGGGGGTTGGAAAGGCGTATGCCCACAGCAGTCAAGGTCTTTCCATCTTTCTCACTACGTGTAAGTGTGTCTCATACTTTGGTTCCAAAAAATGCAGATTCGTCGACAGGTGCATTGATGAAGGAAGATTTAAAGGGGTCTGAAAGTCACACAACCGCATCCAAGCATTACATCTCATGACAACGCTTGATGCGGCAGCTCGAGCTGCCCCCTCGGTGGAGTGAGATATCAAATGCATAGAGGAGTTCGAGATGGCTTCAAGGGTAGCTAGCTGTGAGGTGACAGTATCCCGCACCTCTTCAGGCAGTATCCCACCAAAGCGGGAGACATTTCGGAATTTAGGTCTCTTTGGAGGTGAGTAAAGTGTGCTAGATAGTACAGCGACCAAATGGTGAATGTCGCTGAAGCATACGTCCATTTCCCTAGTCTGTCCATGGTCCAGGACACTTGGTTTGGAGGATGGACGGCGGAACTATCTTCTACCAGTTCCGTCTTGGTGGCTGCCACCACCACGACCATAGAATCAAGTGTCAACTGCTAGGACCAGTGGGGCTAGTCTTCAGGTGTAGATAAAATTTTTTGTCTGGCCTCTGAGGGGACAGGTTCTACGTTGTCCAGGGCCTTTCAGGCACACTGCACAATGCTTTTAACAAGGTCATCTGCAGGTGGAGTCACTCAGGAAGTAGATGGCTGGGCACGTAAGGCCTGCAGGAACACAGATTCCTCAAAAGAGGTGTTATAGGACTTCCAGTCTCCCCTCTGCTTGAGGATTTCGAGAATGTTTCCGAATGAGATGTCGTCTGGGGAAGACCGTGGGGACCATTCCCCGTCATCACAATCAGTGTCTTCTGTGATAGATTCCTCCAGTGAATCAAGGAGCTTCCTCTTGCACTGTTTATTTAGGGGTGGCTCCCAGTGGGATCTTTGAGGAGGACTCTGGAGAAGGGGTTCCCTTCAAACAGGGTTCTTGTGACACTCGTGCCTGGGGTCCCAAATTAGAGGGTTGGGAGAGGTGCATGCTAGGGGAGGGTTCAGATATTGATGTCATTGCTACTGACTGCGAGTCCACTACCTATACAGCAGGCCCACCTTAGTAGGGATGGGAGTCCGGAACCGGAAGGGACCATCTCAGAACCGGGGTCGCACCTTGCCATGAGGAGCTCTGGGAGAACTGGAAGCTGTCAGAGAGAACTGGAAGCTGTCAGAGTGTGAACATAGATGGCACCAGCAAGAAAATAGGTGCCGGACTAGGTACCAAGGTGCAGATGGTCCAAGCACTGCTTCGGGAGAGCATCAGTTCCACTGGAGCCGATGCCGCAAGGGTGGATGGTGCCAACAGGGAAAACACTGTTGTCAGAACAGAGATAGTATGCACCAGAGTGGAAGTATCGTGTCCTTGGCAGGCTTTTGAATTTTGGAGCCTTTGGAGCTGAAGAAACTGTTGGCACCTTGGCTGGGGATGGTGCCGAAGCAGGTACAATCACTGCAGCCAATATCGGATCCAAGGATGGCACCAAAGTCAGTGGTACCGAGGTTGAAACCCGAAATAGGGTGAATATCATGGACGGCACAGAGGGAGAAGAGACAGAGCCTGGTACCGAAGAGATCTGCGCCAAGGGCCCTGGTGAATCATGGAGCCAACTCGGTTCCCTAACTGACGGAGATGCAGGAACCAAGTGACTCAGTTTGTCACTATGTTTTTTGGTTTTTGGAGGGGGTGAGACCTCCGACCCAGATACAGCCTCCGAAAAAGGTGTCTTGAGTAATCCATTTTTCCTTATGTTTTTTGGTCTTTGGAGGGGGTGAGACCTCCGACCCAGACAGAGCCTCTGAAAAAGGTGTCTTGAGTAATCCATTTTCCTTATGTTTTTTGGTATTCGGAGCCACCATCCCCACTCTGGAATCACAGATAGACTTACTAAGCTGGGCATTAATCCATACGTCACTCGATGGGTTGCCAACTGGTTTACTGACAGAACCCATACTGTAAAAGTAGGAGACTCCAAATCCAGCTCCAGACAAGTTACAAATGGAGTACCTCAGGGTTCAGTCCTGGGACCACTCTTGTTTGGCATCTACTTCTCTGAAGTACAGACCAACACTAAGGGACTCTGGCTAACAAAGTTTGCAGATAACTGCAAACTGGGAGCCATTACTGAATCCCCAAATGATGTGGCTACTCTACAAAAGGGCCTTACTGAAACAGATGCTTGGTGCCAGAGCCATGGGCTCAAGCTCAGTGCCAAGAAATGTATAATTATCCCCTTTGGGAAAAAATATGTACCCTTGAATTACCACACAGGTGGCAGTACACTAAACACCGAAAGTGTGACAAGAGACTTAGGGACACAGGTGGACAGTGGTCTCACCTTCTATAACCACATCACCACAACAGTCAGGAAATACTTCTATGTGGCATACCTCATCACTAAGGGCTTTTCATCCAGAAAAAAGGAGGAGGTCATTGTCTCACTGTACTCATCCCTCATTAGATCCATTATAGAATACAATGCCCTGTTTGGTATGTACCTCTCAAGACATCTGCAACAACTGGAAAGGCTGCAGGAATACCTCACTAAAAGAATCATAGGCCTAAAGCAGATGCCCTACACCGACCGCCTTAAAAAACTCCAGTTATACTCTGTCGCATATAGTCTACTCAGAGGCGATCTCTGCTTAACATACAAGGCCATGTCAAACACAGAGCTGCTGGACATGCTACACAAAGAAATTCCAATCCCTCAGAGCCACATGCTCCAGGGATCTAAACCTTGTCATCACAATAAACAAAACATATGGAGGGATACTGACCCAGAGCCTCCCCAGACTCTGGAATAAACTGCCCATATGTGTCATGCAGAGCGTCTCTTTGGCCCTCTTCAAAAGGAACCGTGACGATTGGATGGGAGAAAGGAAATTCACCCCGGGGTTCATGTCAGTCGCCCTGCTAGACAGGGGTCCAGGGAAGTAAATAGTGTGGGAAGAAATAGCCACGTAATTGTTATGGCTAGGCTTGTATAGGCCCTAGGGCCGATAGCCTAGTACCAATCTATGAACCTATGGAGGGGGTGAGACCTCCAACCAGGATAGAGCCCCAGAAAAAGGTGTCTTGAGTAATCCATTTTTCCTAATGTTTTTTGGTCTTTGGAGGGGGTGAGACCTCAGACCCAGATAGAGCCTCTGAAAAAGTGTCGAGTAATCCTTTTAAGATAAGTTTATGTTTACGTTCTGCTAGTGTACTATTACTAAAACTAGCACAAATGTCACAGTCAGCTTTAAAATGATCCACGCCCAAACAGTAGACACAATGAACATGTGTATCTGAGTTAGGCATCTTACGTCCACACTTGTCACACTGTTTAAATCCCAACTTAGCTTTGTCTGACATAGTAAGGCAACAAGGCTATCCTATAGAAAAAGTAAGGGTGAAAATACCAATGATGCTATTTTAAAAAATACCACTAGTAAAAATGAAAGGTCCGTCAAAGACAGGAGAGAGGGACAGTATCAAAAAAGGTAAAAAATTAAATTACCAAGGAAAAGGGTAGAAAATAGGCCTAGGTTATAGGCAACTGTGAGAAAGGGCTAACCTGACTAAAAATTAAATAATTTTGAAGAGAAACTGTCTTAAAATGAACAAATTTCTACTTAGCTTTGAGAGAGATGGCTAGCACGTCTGACTAGGAACACGGCAAACGAGATCTGAAGCAACTAGGAGAGGGGCATTATGGCTAGATCTTAGCTGAGAGTTTTTGGCTGGCACGAGCTTGGAAACGGCCGTACTGGTTCCGAGGAAGGAACCGAGGTCCTAATGGTAATGAATAAACAAAAAATTACATCATCAGATCTATTGTTTCAAAATTCTAATTGATAGACAGGTGTGCAAACGTTCACATACTTTTGTTCCTGTAAGCGCCCCAGTGATACCAGTGTTCTATAACATTTGTGAACAACAAACAGTTACTTAAAGGAAAACTCCGGGCTCAACTACAGTTTAACTCAACCACGAGCCTTTAATCTTTCCCTGTAAACTCATCCCTTGCACCATTAGTTAGCAGAACACAAAAAGCAGTTTGTCAGTTATACAATTCTGCCTTTCCGTAGCATAGGGCAGAAAAGCCCATCCCCCATCCTTTGTTATCGCATTCTTTCAGGTGGAGTTGGTCCCTACCTTCCTGACATACCTTCGACACAGTCAAATCAGTAGTCTTCTCTCATCCTGATCCTCCCATACTGTGACATCACCATTCTGAAGTGTGGCCAGCTTATCAGCTATTATAAACTCACATAAAACTTGTTGTGGAACTCTGTTCCGTCCACTGTTTCCATCCGGAATCATTTTATCAAGGTATTTTTCCAGCAAGACAGCACAGCAGGCAAAGTCTGTTGAACACACACAGAATGTCCGAAAATTGTTTGGGTAAGTTAGATCGTCCCACAACTCTGCGCTTCTCTACTTCTGCAGTATCATGTTGCTGCAAATTTAATTTTATCTATGTATAATTTTTGTGATCCAGTTCGTTGGTCTCCGACTATCGTGTTGGAGTGTGTGCATGTATGTGCTTGAGAAGTATTTCTGTCTGCATGTATGCGAGTGAATGCGTGCCTGAAAGCAGTATGTCTTTCTGTGTGCATGCAGAGCGGTTGTGTCCGTGAAACTGGTGTGTGTGTGTTTTTCTGAATGCAGAACTCTGAATGAATGAGTGTGTCTGAAAAAGAGTTGTGCATACTTGTGTGTGTGAGAGTTAGCAATGCATGAGAGAATTTGTGTTTGTGTGTATGTGTGAGTGAGAGAATTTGTGTTTGTGTGTGTGTGTGTGTGTGTGTGTGTGTGTGTGTGTGTGTGTGTGTGAGTGAAAGCAGAATGTCCGCGTGTCTGTGAGTATGAGAGATGGGGCTGTGTGTAATGTATCTGGCAATCTACTTAGGGTGCCAGCAAGAAGAACATACTTTTTTTTTTCTTTCTTTTCCTTAATTGATGGTAACAGGGGGGGTGTAAAGGTAAATGTAAAAAGCCGATCGCTGCCAGTGTATCGATCGGCTTATTACTTTGGAGTCCCTGTTTTTTTTTTGTTTTGTTTTTTTTGCGATAAACATTCCTGCCTACAACTGCATATCCAGAGATTACAGTCTTGTTTTAGGTCCCTGTAAGAGCTAAGCTTTTGCTTTGCAGTCATAATGTTCCATAAGACTTGTACATCGGCTTTCCTAATGTGTTATTTACTTATTTTCATTCCTCCTAAAAGTAATGTAATCTCTCTTCAGGTAAAACCTTACTGTGCTCGTAGTCTGTTAGCCTACTGCCATTAATGCGATATCGCAATTGCGGTAACGGTTTTTTACATGTGTCTCTTCTTTTTCCCCCTTTACAATCAAGCAAAACTAAATTGTTCACACTTTACAATCATGCAAAACTACATTGCATGATTGTAAAGGAGGAAAAAAGAAAAGACGCATGTAAAAAACGTTACCGCAATTGCGATATCGCATTATCGGCATTAGGCTAATAAAGTAAAGCTTGGCAATAGGTTAAATGCTACTTCTACAGCTTTTTACAAAAAGCAAACTAAGTAGACATAGCAAGCTACAGGTAAGCAAAGCCAGGTAGGTTCTAAGAAGGATATATATTTTTATTGTTTATTTCCCTAATATTGACCTTTTCAGGGCTCTAGCCTTCCTCTCTCCATTGTCATGAAAGCTCTGAACAGCTTGGCTCCCAAACCACTGTTTTTCTTCAGGTCAGCTCAGGCTAGGTAAGGGTTTAAGCATGGTGCCCTTGAAGCTTTGTAAACTGGCTGTCTGTTATATCCTTAGCAGGATGTAACCCATATAGCTAAAGGAAATAATTTGAGCATCTATTATTATGGTAAGCTTACTTACACAATTATACTTAAGCCATGGAGTATATGACATTAAGACTATGTTTAAAGGCTTGTAAAGTGATGGTTCTATCCTGAAGTTGGTGCTTTCTTCTGCAAATGTAAATCAGAGTCCTGTAGACCAACAAAGCTACATTGTAAAAAGAGAATTTCTTCCCTTATGAGGGAATTTTTAGCATCCACATACTTTGTGATTTCATTTTAACAAGAATTCTAGAACTTTCTAAAGGTGTTAACATCCATTTGATGTTTACCTTTACAGAAACTACAAAGAAAAGGAAGTATTTTGGCAAGGGGAAGGGTTGATGCTTTTCTGTGATTTGAAGACTGCTTTTCTGGTGATTTGTTTAAAGTTGTGCAACCACAGCTTTCACCTTTAATGACTCATTATTCTCAAAAGGCATATTCATTTTATATTATGGAAGTATACAATGGCTGTGGGTACCCTGTATGTTTCATAATACGCCTCCATACTTTTTTTTTCTGAAGCCTGGAAAATAATGTTGTAATTAAAACTCTTACGTTATTCTGATGTATTTATGGGTATTTACTGACATTGTTTGTTCAGGAGACTCCTTGGTTTTCTTTCAGACAGTTGTTTCTGTTGAACTTGTGGCGTATACTGCAGAATTGCAAGATGATGAGTGTGGTGTATGTCAAAGCCTGCATTTATTTTAGAATGTCTGTGTTCTGATGCTTTTACACAAATGACATTGCTCCATACTGCACTTGTTGGGAACTTTTAATTACCTCAGTGATGTCTGTAGCTTCCCTGTTAGGTATGGTAGAGTCCAAAATCTACAGCACACATTTGTATGCGTGCACATGTCCAGCAGGGTACGCATTACTCTTCAGTATTGTTAAAAGTTGCATAAAGCTTTCCCTGTGACCTAGAATGTCTTAGTTATGGTATGTTGTGCACAAGTAGCATAAATCATATAAAACATATTAATAATGAAAACTGGCCTGTAGATGCAAATGTTTTGGAAGATACCTGTCTGATAGTCTGCAGTAAAGAAGATTAAAAAAAGTAATGAAATTAAAAATGTCGTAAGAGGCAAACATAGATCTCTTGCTTACACAAATAAGAAAGGTGGTTTAATGGGCAATTTGGATGATAAAATGAGAAGTATTTATGTGTAAAACTATGACTTCATGTAAATAAATTATGAAGTCATTATATGGCCTTCTTTTGAGCATAAAAAGTGCTTATTGGGGAAAGATGGCCAGCAGTTTGGACAGTTGGCTGGCTTTTATGTAAATTGTAAAACAATATTGGTTAGCCCTACTGGGCCAGTTCTGTTTTCTTAGAGGACCTTTGGGGAAACTAATGCTTCACAGTGGAATAATGTGGACAAGGACAGTGGAGTAACATTTAAATATGTAATACAAATAGAAATTATACATTCAGAAGTAACTTGGACAGAAGTAGTATAAATCAGAATTAAAATGTAGTTGTTCACAGGCAGCTTCAACAAAAATACTTATACAGACCAACGTCACTAGCTTAACATTTGAATGTTTTGAGATATTATAGACTGATTTCCTATGCATCTCCCTTAGTCACAATGCAAAACCTCATAACATATATACGTATATAACAGTAGCCAAACGAGCCACAAACAACAACTCAAAGACCAAAAATCAAGGCACAAAAAACACAGATATATATTCAAAAGTTTAATATCTCCACAGTAAAATTAGATACGTGCTTTCATCCATCAGCCTAATGGATAAGGTGTTTGTCTTACAAACACAAGGTGCAGGGTTTGAGTCTCAGAAGAGATAATTGGGTAGGCTTAAAATGAGTTGCAAGGGCAGTTAGCCTAGTACTAACCTATACAGCTTACTACAGTTCTTATGACAGGAAAATAAAGAACACTGTGCAGAACAAGCTAAGTTCCTGGCATTTTTAACTTGCATTTAAAACCAAACCAAAATTATTTCCCAACAGCAAATGTATTTTACTGTAGCAGAGTGCAGCTTGGCAGCTTCAACTTTGTACATTTATTCATACCTCTCAGCTGTACAGATTTTCACAGAACACCCAGATTTTTGTCCCATATTTTTGGTCTGTTTCAAATAGAATTATGGTTTTCTGGCACATCGTTAATAAAATCATTGAGGGTTGAAGTCATCAGATAGTGACAGACATTTGAGTTTCAGGCTTTATAACATTCAAAAAAATTATGCTAATATAAAACCTGTTATTCTATTAACTTTCTAGGTTTGTATGGGCAATAATTAAAAAAAAACATATTTCTGGGCCTTTGTCCCACCATTATTTATGGCTTTGTCCAGATTTCCTGCTCTAAGAAGATGAGAGGTATGTGTTTTGCCAACATTTTAAACATAATTCACATACGTGTGTGCATGTGAGTGCATAGCAGTACATGCATGCAAGTGCTTGAGTGTGTGTATGACTGCATACAAATGTGTGCATCTGTTTGCCTCTGAAGGTGGACACCTTTGTGCATGCATTTGTGCATAACTCTGTAGTTATGTAGAAGTATTTTTCTCAAATATTACTGACATCCCAGATTTGTTCTCATATTTTGTCCTGTTGCTTAATCCCTGAGGAATTCAGAAAAGTCAGTAGCACAGGACATTAGTTTTCTACCTCTTATTCTTCAGAAACTGTGCGATTATGCAAAATCTGTTATTCTATTAACTCTAATTATTTTTAAGTGACAGAGTAATATTTAACAAAAATCCCTGATTTTGCCCCTCCCCGTTACTTTTTGGTATTTCAAGAAATCTTGAGCCCAGAAATTCAGAGATATGCAGAAAACTATACCGCTCACCTGTAGCTGGTTTTGCAGATTCTCTTGGGAGGTTTACTTCACATTTTTCCCTGTACCAGGTTTTATGGTAAATCAGTGAGAATTACAAGCATGGCAATAATGCTAGGCATTAGCATTTCATATTTCTTATTGCTCAGAAAATAAACTTTGCTGCAAAGCTTGTTGTTCTGTTATCTTTTTAATTGAATTAGAGTAATATTAAAAAATATACCAGATTTTTGTCCCTGTTATTTTTGGCTATGTCCAGAATTCTTTAGCAAAGATGATAAGTATGTAGGGAACCATGCCTCTCAGTTGCCCTGGATTTTGCTTGATGTTTTGGACTTTGGCTCATATTTTCCTGCCCTACCCCTTATTTCCTGGTACATCACTGCGGATTACAGGCAAGTCAATACTTGTAGACATTAGAGTTTTATACTTTTATTTTTGGAAATGCACACTGATGCAAAACCTGTTGTTCTGTAAATGTTTTAAGTGAGTTAGAGTAGTATTTAAAATTACCCCAGATATTTTCCTCCATTAATTTTGGAAAAATCCATAATTTTTGAGCATACAAGTTGAGAGGTATATACGAACCCCTATGTTGATTGTGGTAAGATTTTAAAATAATGTATGTTCTGCTGTGATCAGCATCTGTTGTTACCACTGTCCATAGTTTCATTTGGCTTTCTATCAAAATTAAAAAAAATGCTTGCAAAGAGAGCTGCTTTGAATATCCACAGCCATACAATTCACAGCAGTCTCATAGTCAACGGATTCCTCTTCTAACTCATAGTAACATGTAACTAGAGACTACTGACTCAGAACAGAGATCATTTGCTAAGGGCAATGCATAGTTATAGGCCATAGGCTGGCTACCCATACCCTATGATGATGATAAAACAGAGCAGTGGTTTGTGTTGTCACCTCACAACAAGAGGTTCTCCAGTTCAGTTCTTGACTGGGGTTCCTTCTGAGTGGAGTCTGCATGTCCTCCCTGCATTCGTGTAGCTCGGGTAGATTGGGTTTTCCTTGGGTGGAGCATGTCCAGCTATTCGGGGTTTGGCATAGCCTTGTATGTCATGCAGAGATCACCTCTGAGTAGCCGGTATGCGACTGAGTACAGCTGAAGTTTTTTTTAGCCCAGTTCTCTATAAAACCTTTTTGGGCCATCAAATTGCTTATTTTGCACTTTTCCTTTATACTTATCTTTGTGTCTTCTAAGTTTTTCCACCTGTGCTGAAATTTTGTTTATTTGTGATAGTACACAATAGATCCTTGTCTGTTCTAATATTGCACATTGCTTTTATCGCATCTATCTTTCTTAGCATTTTTGTTGATCTATTCCCTCTTCTATAGTCTTCTAACAGTGACAGTTCTTGTCTTAATTGCTTTATAATTTTCTCTGTTCAATATTTCCACAATGGCATTCGATTTTCCCCTTCATGGGTTCATAGGTTGGTACTAGGCTATCTGCCCTAGGGCCTATACAAGTCTAGCCATAACATTTCCCTGGCTATTTCTTCCCACAGTATTTACTTCCCTGGATCCCTGCCTCTGAGTAGACGATATGCAACAGAGTATAGGTGGAGTTTTTTTTTTAGATGGTCAACATAGGACGTCTGCTTTAGGCCTGTGATTCTTTTAATGAGGTATTTCTGTGGCCTTTCCAGTTGTTGCAGATGTCTTGAGAGGTACATACCAAATAGAGCATTGTATTCTATAATGGGACTAATGAGGCATGAGTACAGTGGGACAATGACCTCCTTTTTTCTGGATGAAAAGCCCTTAGTGATGAGGTGTGCCACATAGAAGGATTTCCTGACCATTGTGGCGATGTGGTTATCGAAGGTGAGACCACTGTCCACCTGTGTCCCTAAGTCTCTTATCACACTTTCGGTTGGCCTGTACTTCAGAGAAGTAGATGCCAAACAAGAGCAGTCCCAGGACTGAACCCTGAGGTACTCCACTTGTCACTTGTCTGGAGCTGGATTTGGAGTTGGCTACTTTTACAGTGTGGGTTATGTCAGTAAGCCAGTTGGCAACCCATCGAGTGACGTAGGGATTAATGTCCAGCTTTGTAAGTTTATCTAAGATTCCAGAGTGGGGGATATTGTCGAAGGCCTTGGTGAGGTCCAGATAGGCTGTGTGGCCCACCGTACCCTTGTCCACTGCTCTGGAGACTGAGTCAAAGAAGTCAGTCAGGTTCAGGAGTCAAGATCAGCCCTTCACAACCCCAAACTGCGTGTGGTCTAGTGTTTGAAGGTTGCCAATGTCTTTGTTTATAAGTTCCATAATAATACGTTCCATGGCCTTGCAGATCAGGCTCATCAGACTGATGGGGCAGTAGTTCCCGGGATCCAATGTGGATACCCCCTTGCAGAGTGGGATAACTGTAGCTGTGTGCCACTCAGTGGGCACGAAGCCTGAGGTGAGGCTATGATTAAACATGACACTTAGGTGAGGTGCCAATTCATTTTATAGTTCATGTAGCACACAGCCTGGGATGCCGTGTGGTCCCATGGATGCTGTATTCTTAGCTTTGGAGAGTGCATTTATTACCTGTGTGGCAGTTATTACCGGAATTTGGCAATCTTTCTGTATTGAGATAGGCCCTTTAGGGGGTGAGGGGGGTGAATTTTGCACTGAATCTATCTGCCAGGATATTGGCAATATGCTTGGGATCAGTATATTTAATGCCATTCTGTTGTAGCTCAGAGCAGATCTAAGCATTGCCATTTAGATTCTTGACATAATTATAGAATGCCTTCTGGTTGTCTTTGGAATCTTTGGCAATTTTATTTTCGCAGTCTTTCCTTTCCCTCACTACCATGTGTTCTTGTGGTAGAACTTTTATCACTTATTAATTTAGCTGCACAGTAATTTATCCTGTCTACTTCTTTTGCATCGCATGGATCTCTATGAACAGTCCTAATTACTGTGTTCATTTGTTTTATCCGACTTCTGACTTTTTGGGTTTTATTAACCTTTTGCAGTCTATTTCTTTTATTGATCTTGATATATCTGTCTATGTCTATTAAATCAAGCAATTCTTCTCTTACCTCATTTTTTTTTCTAAACTAAAGGCACATCCCTTGTTTTCCAGTTCCTGCGGGCATTCTATAGAAGGTTGTATACCATCTTCCTGTGACACATTCTCATGAATATCATCCTGTGCTGTCCATTGATCTATCATATGGAAACTCACTGGCCCATCTCTCCTCAACATTGACTGCATCAGAGTTTCCTGTTCCTTCCCCTGCTGTCTATCTTCAAGTGAACATTTATACTAGTTTGCTGTGGAAGGCTCCAAATTATCTTCATATGGCACCTGATCAATTGCTTCCTGTTCCACTGGTTTCTCCTTAATGTGGATATGTATTACTCTATCCTATTGTGGTGCCCACTGTTAAGGGGTGATCTATGCTTAAAACAGAAGGTGTCCACAAATCCATCCCTGATGGAATTGTTACACATTCACAAAACAAACTGCACAAGGGTCACCCAATCTAGGGATCTAAGCCTGATCTGCGAAATGAGCAAAATATGTGGGAGAGACAGATATGCGTCTCAAAGAATACCCCTTCTCTGAATCAGGCTTCCTATTCATGTAAAACAGAGCCCTTCCATGACCCTTTTCAAACAGAGTTTGGTTTAATGGATGGGGAATCATAAATTCACTCTAGTTTTCAAACCAAAAGGATCCTTGAACCAGTGCTAGATCTTTCTGGTCTAAACCCTTTTGTTTACACTTTGAAGTTCAATATGTTATTCTTCACTATCTTGTACCACTATTCCCTCTACTACCTTTCATGGTAAAGCTGGACCTAAGACATGCCTATTGTCACATTCCTATTGCCAAGCATTTCATAATATTAGTAGTAATTCATAATAAGATTAAAACCGTATATGATGTTACTGTAGTTCATGATAGTGGCATTCTGTATTGTGGCCAATTGCTCCTCACTTTGCTCATAGCATATGAAGTGGTTCATTGAACACATCTGGTGTAGTGGGTGTTCCAGCTGCTTGATGTCAGAAACATGCAGACAGGGACTCAAATGGCTGTAAACCCGTCTGATCATCCGCTCATGCTCAAACCTGAATGTGAGTTCAACACAGCTGCCACACCATCTGCTCTCTTCCTAGGAATCGGATGCAAGCAAGTGTTTGGCGTGGACCACATAACTAGATTTAAGGGAGATGGGAAGGTGTTTTAGATTTAGGTAGGGGAAAAAGGAGTGGAGTAGGGGCTACAATGTTATGGAGTAGGACGGGGATTTTACGTTTAGGGAGCAATAGAAATGTTAGGGTTACGGAGGGGAAACGGATTTTATGTTTTACAAAACGATGAGTATTTTGTGGTCGAGGATAGGGATTCCAAGTTTAAAGACAGATCATAGACCAGAGTGGGAAGGGGAATTTAGGTTTAAGAAGTGATGAGAATGCTATGGTTAGGGGGGATGGGAATTTTAGGTTTACTGAACCACAGAGAGCATGAGCTGCAAGGCAGTTTAGGGAATGATCTAGAATGGGAGGGGAAGTGGAATGCAGGTATAAGGAGAAATTGGGCCTTTAGGGTTGGGGAACAGGCATGTTAGGGATCTTCATTTATGACATTCTTTATGGTGATGATGATTATTATTTGTGTGGGTGTGGGTGTGTTTTCTCATTTTATTTGTTTTCTGAGTATACTAATTTGTTTATCTGTAAACAGTTTTTGCAAAGGACCGTAATAAACATGATTTTGTTATGTAAAAAGCCTTAAAATAGGAAAAAGGTGGCCCACTCCTCTAATGTGGTAAATAGCTGCATATGTGTTAACAACACTGTGTGTGTGTGTGTGTGTGTGTGTGTGTGTGTGTGTGTGTGTGTGTGTGTGTGTGTGTGTGCGCATGTTGTGTCTCATATCTTTCAATATTTAGCCCCAGAGTTATAGACAAAAATAATTAGGGAAAACCCTCCATGTTAGATACTTTTACTGGTGCTGTTATCTCAAAATAACTTCAGAATTTAGAATGGATGGAACAAAAGTTTGAGAACAAATTAGAGGTGTTCCCCAAAATTCAAGCAGGACGAGAGGTAAGTGTGGGCTTGTGTGTTGGACCTTTATGGTTTATGACTGACAGTGAATTACTTTTTAGTTTCAAAAAATTAAATACATTGATACATACACACAAACACACACACACACATAATTAAATATTTATTAGCAAGGCTTCAGTAACAAGATAGATGAGGGTTACTAAAGACATTTAGTACCTTCAGAGAAACTCAGCTGTAAATCCCCCCCCCACCTCTGACTGCCTTTTTGTGTTGTGTTGTAACTAGTGGTGATGGTAGATGCAAGCTCAAATGATGTGCTAACAGCTTGTCTTTGTATTGTACAGAGACCAGTTTTCACACATTTAAATATCTCCAACTTGTGAATGTTCTTCTTTGTCATTTAATGAGATTGTTTAATACAGCTGTGGCCTATGCTGAGACAAATTTGGGTATGAGGATGATTTGTGATGAAATGATTTTGACCTAAACTGGCTGAAAAAAATGTATTATGAAGTACATCTGACCTAATACATTTTTTTTGTTTGTTTGTTGTATCGTACCAAACATTATATAACATACCCAGACTCCCATTAGTAGTTTTCCTTGCTGGAAAATATAATCTTCAAAGATAAAACAAAAACATCTGCAGTTTAAATAATTACAATAAATTAGTGATAAAATAAAAACATTGGTTAAGAATCAGTACAGGTTATATGACAGTCATTTAATATTTAGAGAAATTTTAGACAGTTTGTAGAGAAATTATAGGTAAGTTAGTCTATTACAAACAGGAATTGCAATATGAAGTAAGGGAAAAACAGGGTTATGGTATATTTAGAGAGAAAGTCATGGAACATAATTTAATGGAAGTAAGGAAGTAAGTGAAGAAGGGAGAGTAAAGAGGTACAAGGATTGAAATTTTGTCCTGAATTCTTATAGTTATCCACATTGGTTTTAAAGGTTGCAAGGTAAATACTGTTTGCTTGATATGTAAAGTCATTCTATTTTACAAATGTGGAATGCACTGGGTAAGGTACTTGTCATGCCATCTGGAACCGTTGATGTGATAGTGCAGGTTCACAACTAGTTTCATTGTGATGAAGGTGTTCTTAGAGTGCTACTTCATTCATAGCATGAGAACTGTAGTGGACAAGACCCTGTCAGGGATTTGTAGGATGCTTTGTAGAGGAACAGATTTTTTACTCTATCAGAATATCTGGTGGTACTGAAACCAGAGATTTTATTTGTTGAGGAAACATTAAAGGACTTTCTTTTGACAAATCCAAAACTGATGGGGCTCCACATTTAAGAGATTTTTCAACATCCAGATTGAGGAGGTCTGCACACAGTTCAGGCTGCCTTAGTCTATCCCTCTCTGCTGACTGTCTTTGCTATTTTAACATATGTTGCTCCTGTAGTCTGCACTGTTGGTAAGAAAAAGATCCCTAGGTACCTCAGTTCTGATAATAGTGGTAGTGGGTTGCTGTCTGTAACTAGACATGGGGAGTGCACTGTGGTACTCCACTGGTGTCAGAACTGGAGATATAGCCACTCACCTGAAATTTCTGGGTTGTAATTGTGAGTCAATTTAGTATCTATCAAGTAACTCAGGTTCATAGGTTGTTACTAGGTTAACGACCACTAGGACCCATACAAGCCTAGCTGCTCTCCCCTAACCATTTGGGTCCCGAGTGTCATGGACATCCATACTGGGGGGAGGGCATGTTAGTAGGGAGTTAACTAAGGATTTGTGGGGCGGGTGTTAGGATAATACTTTTCTTATTGATAGTCTCTGTCCATAAGGGACATGCGGTGAGAATGGGGTGTAAATTTATGATTTCCCATCCAATTGTCAAGATTTCATTTGGAAAGGGTCAGTTTTACATGGATGAGAAGCCTTTTCTATAGCGTGAGGATCCCTTGGGACACATATCTGTCTTTCCAGCTTGTCCTGCTTATGTCACAAGTGAAGTTCTGATTCCTGGATCTAGTGTTTTGGTGCTGTCTGTTTTGCCCATTTGCAACAGATCCATCAGGGATGAGTCTGATGAAGCCCTGTAAGTCAGGCAAAGATCCCCTATCAGCAGTCTGCAGGGGACTGAATACAGTGACAGAGCCTTTAGGCAATCAGTGTAGGACAGAGTATTCATGCTCTGAACTCTCCTGGTGAGAAATGTTTGTGGGTATTCCAATGGTTGCAAGTGTCTGATCAGATACATGCCACAGGGGGCATTGTACTCCATGATGGCCATAATAAGGGCCAAAAAGAGTGGAACTAGATCTTCCTTGAACGTGGATGGCATAATCTTACCTATAAGTATTATGTGGGTGTGGTAATTACAGAGCCTCAGGAAGGTAGTATTAAAAATTTCCACTGCGTCATCAAGACTGAGGTACTTCAGAAGATGCCAGTTACATTCTTTGAGGGATGAGAAGAATGTGAGTGGGTTAAAGTTTATTTTTTGACGTAAATTACCGTAGATGACAGGTTTAGATTGGTATAGGTATTTTTTGAATAGGAATGTTATGGAGTGATCACTGAGGCGATCTGTTAAGCTGCCTGTTATATATGACTGGGGGCTCTTACTGACTAGTACCCAGTCCAGGTTAGTGTGCTTGTTTGAGTTTTTATTTATCCTGGTTGGTGACTGGACTAGTTGGGTGAAGCCATGAAGGTTGAAGTGATGGGTTGGCTGATTGCCAGAACAGGATTGCCAGTCAATATTGAAATCACCTAAAGTTATAGTTTCTTGTGGGAGATGGTGGGTAGGCCAGCTGAGGAGTTTTTCTAGTGGAGTGATGTTTTGGCCAGGTGGGAAGTAGCATCCAATTATGTTGATGGATTTGTTTTCATTTATTTTGAGATTAGTATATATTATTTCTTCATTGCCTATTTGTGGAGCTGATGAATTTAAGATCTGGATGTTTAGATGAATTTAAGATCTGGATGTTTAGATGCTGTTTAAATATTATAGCTACAGCGCCTCCTTTCTTGTTTTGCCGGTCTACTGTCAGTATGCCGTAACCGGTAAGGAGGATTTGCTCACTGTTAATGTGAGGATTTAGCCAGGTTTCTGTCAGGATGACTATATATATATCTGGGGAGTACAAGTATATGGTGGCATGGAGTTCATGGACCTTGTTGGATATACTTCTAATATTTACGCTTAGTAGAAGGGAGTCACTTGGCTTTCTATTGGCTGTGATTTGGGATAAATTGTGGTTTCTAGTCTGATTATGAGCAGTGTTGTTGGAGATGGTAGGGCCAGTGTTGGGGTGGATGTCTACACTTAGGGCTAGTTTTGATATGCATGAGGTTATTAGTTTTCTCAGTTTTTGAATGTGTTTGTTTACTAGGGAAATTTTATGATATGTGCTTTGTGGGTAATAGGTATGGTGGGAGGGTTACTATGTTGAGTTGTAGGGATGCTTTTTGTTTGAGTAATTTATTTGATAGAATATGTGTGAGGTGCATAGGGATGGTTCTTGAATTGGTGGGAGGGGAGCTGAGTGAGGGTGAGACAGGAGTGGTGGTGTGAGTAGTAGTACGGTGGTAGTGGTTGAGTGGGGGAATGATGGAGTTTTGGTAGTATATAAGATGAGTGTGTGTGTGTGTGTGTGTGTGTGTGTGTGCGGGATGGGGGTGGGGGGCTGCTTACAAGCCAAAGCAGAGTGCTCTCCAGGGGATGATGAATATTCGCTCATACAGGTAGACACATACTGAAAGTTAACTTTAGCTGTTTGTGTTTGCAGACAGTTTAGACCCGGACTGCTCTTTTCTTATAACAAAGTAACCACCGGTTGGATAAAAGATAAAGGTGGTACCACAGCTGAATATTTAGAGTGGTGTTAGGTTGGAGAGACTCTGCTTCGCATCGAGGGGCACCCTGTTACAGAGCATGGAGATACTGAGACACATCTATCTCACCAACATGTCTCATTCATGTCACCCTTTGGAGGCATTTCAACTGTTGCATAAGTCTGATCAGATAGTCTGATCAAATACATGTCACATCCTTGTATTGAAGCAGAGTTAGTGGGAATAACACGCTTAGGCCTTCTTTCCTGGTGACTCTTCGGTGAACTGCATGGACTTTCGGTATGTGGGAGTGGAGAAGAAGTATGTGCTGTCTTGTCTGTACTGAAGGCTGAGATATTTTTCAAAAGACTTGGACAAAATGTATATGCATGGTATTTTAGACAGTATGTGCACTAGTGAGTGCATTTCAAAACTATAACACGTTTACATGACTACAACAAAAAAGGTATATCACCCAAAATGCTTTTGTGTTTCAGGCCATCTTGAGATGCCAGTATCTATAAGCTTAAACCAACTCATACATTTATAGGTTTTGGTTCTTGCAGGGGGAGCACATCATTAAATTGAATGTGTTTCTTCTCTTGCCAACCTCTGTTTCTCAACTCTCCTCTTGGGCAACTATTTGTTTTCACTGAAATTATTTTTTCACATTTCTTGTAAGTGTTACAAGCCTATGAATAGGGCTCTCTCAACTGTATACATAGCTTTATTATCATTTGCTGAAGATATCAGTTTCCACTGAAAATTGGTTCTTAAATTTTATGTTCATTACAACATTGATTAAATATATAAAAATAGCCACACAATTCTCAGTTTGTGATAAGAGAAGCCTGAGTCAACTGGTTTAAATGTTAATTGTTCTAAAATTGCTACAGTCATCCTTGAATTTCTGTTAAGTGTTTGTGATCTTGGACATACTGGATTAAACAATGGGTGCCAGCAGAAGTGAAAATTGTCATATCCAACTTGATGAGGTGATAAGTGCATTGGTTTCTGGCGTGGTATTGACTTTCATTTCACTGAATGAGATGTTTAAATGCTGAGCTGTTTAAGATGTCTCATGCATTTAATGTATGAATTTATCTGAATGTGTTAACCAGTGTAATCTATTCATGAATTAAGTACAAAGTAGTAAAGTCAGATATTGTGTAGGTGCATCATGTGGAGAGACAAGGTTTGGCTTAATTGTTTGGGGTGGCTATGCTGTTTTATAAAATATGTGTGTCGCTGTCTATAGGCTTCTGCTCAGTTGTGGAACTCATAATCATAAGGGAAGGCTGGGGAAGCAGTTAGTGCAGTCTTTTTAAATTAAATTACTACTTTTTTTAAAGAATTCTAGTTTCATGTGTCTTATTAGCTATTTTTTTTATACAATATTTATAGTGTTTTCCTTTTGTGGATAGTGACAGTATGTTTATAATTAGTTTTGTTGAGTGATTGTGAAATCAGAGTTGTCACTTCACCTCTTGTGATGTATGTGATAGTGATTATGGCCATGCTTTATTGCTCAGATACTGGGTAGGTTTCCCCTGCTGGCTCAACTGAAACAACAGCCTGCTGCACACGACAACATGGCTGTAGTGAGACATTCTGGTATATGTTTACAAGCCTACTGAATGATGGTACAGGTTAGTGCATGTATTTATCTATGACATCATTTAAATTCTCTTTCATTGTTTATGTCAAATATTGAATTTGGAGTATATGTTGTAGGAAGAAGTAAGTATGAATGATGCATTCCGTATATAGTTGCGCCATGTTTTGTGCATAACTAGCACCACATTGGAGCCTTTACAAGTCCAAAATCAGGTATAACTTTTAAGTATTACCCTAATTCACATTAGTAAGAGAATAACCTGACTGGCAACTAACTGTGACTTTCTCGTTATCCAGCCTGGTGATAGGCACAGCTGTGTGTCTCATCATGGAGTCTCCTATGACTAATATGTTGCATTTATGGTAAACCCTTAGTGGTTGTGAGGTATGGGTGTGTGGAATGTGGTGTTAAGGGCTGTGGAGATCGCATGTATTTTTGCCATGGAGGTCTCCTTTGTTTGGGTATGTTTATGTGGAGGACCTCCGCATATGTAGGTGTGTGTTGTGTATGTGCAGGTGGTGTTTGAAGTGTAGTGATTGTGTTGAGAACCTTTTCAGTGCCAGATACACTGGCTTGAGGTGCTGATAGCTTGAACTGTACATTCCTAATGTAAATGTATCTCTCACAAATTGTGTTCCTAGCTGGTAGTAGTAGATAGTTGTCCGTATATGTGAGGCAGTTGCTGCACTGTCTCAGGATGCCCATATCAACCAGACTGGCAGTAGAAACTGTAGGAAATTGTCCATCCATATTTGGCAGAATCTGAGGAAAAAAGGCCAGGGAGAGCTAAGGGGTGGGCCTAAAGCCCAAGTGCTTAAACCAAAACTAAGAGCTTAGAATAACACTTACGAATAATTTAGACAGGCTATAAACAAGCAGTAATAAATGCAACAGAAAATATGCAGTTGAACACTTTAGAGAACAGGCAGCAAGTAGCAGGAAAAAAGCAAAGCAAGATGAAGTAACAGAATAGTGGGAAGAAACACAAATTAGAAAAATATAAGCAGCTGAATAAAGTGTTTTTTTTTTTTGAGAGTTTTTGGATCAGTAAGAGATTCCAAGTTTTTGTTGATTTTTTTTTTAATGCATTATTTGTATGTGCATGAGAAATGTAAGATTATAGGTTCATAGGTAAGGTAAGTACTAGGATAGTTTCTCTTGCTGGCCATTTTATCTAGCTAATTTCCACTTTTGTGTTTGAAATAACCTATCCCAATAGGTTATTAATTGGCATTACCTGTCCCAAGGTTGATAATTTAAATATTACCCCTAAAGAGAATAACTGGGATCACACCATAGATAGGGATAGGGACCATAGATAGGGAATCTTGAGACAATGTTACAACTGCCTTATGTACACAGACCACCCTGTCCTCCTCCCAACAAGCTCAAACATATGTGAGAGATGGAACTACATAGCCAAACTGAAGGCTGAGCTCTCTCAACCCAGTACTGGCACAGTCGGTCAGGAGGAAAAGGTAACCACACACACCACAAATCCAGTCTCACATAGTCCCATCGCATCAGCAAACCAAACACACAAAAATATACTCAGAGGCTCTAAACAAAAATCTGCCTAAGCCGCAGAGACCTCCAAAGCAGACATCCAAGCAACCCCTACCATGCAATAATACCCACGTAACACATAACTCACAAAGTCAGTGTGCCACATAGTCACAGCCCTTAAGGATAAACAACACACCGGATACACTTGTAATAGGTGACTCTGTTGTCAGACACACTGACATCCCACTCACCAGACTGAATAAGGAGAAGGTCACTGTAAGCTGCCTGTCTGGTTCCAGGATCCGCCACATAACACATGCACTCAGGTCACTCCAAAGCAAGTACAAATATGACTCTGTCATTGTCCATGCTGGTGTGAATGACCTGAGACGTACCTCCCTGGACTATATGAAAAGAGACATAGAGGAGCTCTCTGATCATGTAGCCCAAGCCGGTATGACCTTGACCTTGAGTAGCATCTTGCCCTCACTAAGAATGATGCCACAGTATAAAGACAAAATGATCAATTTTAACAATTGGCTAAAGTATAAGTGGCATTCAAGGGGGATCCAGTATCTGTCAGCCTGGGATGACATGCTCGACAAGCCACGTTGCTTCACAAGGGGCGGCTTGCACCTGTCACCCCTGGGTTTTCGAATATTGGCAAAGGCTCTTGCCTCCTCCATAGTGCCTTTTTTAGGCAAGGCTCAAAAGACAAACCCACCTCCATAGAAAACACAAAGAAAAAACTAAGGGTAATGTTGCTCAATGCCAGAAGTTTAACCTCAAGATGCACACACTCGAGACTCTCCTCAGTATGGAGAATATCGATATCTGTGCAGTAACGGAAACCTGGTTTAAGGCTCCTGAAAGCACCCCAGCACTGCCAGGTTATACTTCATACCATGCTTTTCGGCCACAAAACTCGGACAGAACCACAAAAGGAGGGGGACTATCCATATACATCAAAGATACCCACACCTCCAAGTTAGTGGCACTGCACGAAGCATCGGAGACCATCCATGTACAACTAACAGTGGGCAAAACTGCCTTTCAGTTTGTAGCCTGTTACAGACCACCCTCCCAAACACAGGAACTCCACTCTGCTTTCCTGAGAACGCTGGAAATTATAAAGGTCTCTCCAAACACCATTATATTGGGTGACTTCAACTACCCAAACATTGATTGGGAAAACTACTCAAGCCCAAACATCCTCGCCCAATGGTTCCTAGAATTTATAAACTCATATGCTATGGAACAACTGGTCACCACTCCCACAAGAGGGGAAAATATATTGGATCTGGTCATCACCAACATGGGGTCTCTATGTTTCACACCAGAGGTATACCCCTCATTGGTAAGATCAGACCATAAATTAATCTCACTGGACATGTATATTCCGTCCCCAGCCCCAGCCAAGGAAACCACGTTGAAGAACTTCTCAAAAGCAAACTTCACACTTCTCAAAACCAAGGTGGAATCTTTCAAAGGCCCCGGGCCAGTGGAAGCTGCGGTCCAAAACGCAGAATTCTTTACAAAAGCATTCTATGGACACCTACAGGAATGCATGGAGCATGCTATCCCAAATAAAACCAAGACTCACTCCTCCAATTGCAGGAGACCTGTCTGGTAGACCCCGGCCATAAATAAGCTATATAACAGAAGGAGGAAGCTACTACATGATAGAGCAAAATCCCAAAAATGGAAGGCGTCTCTGATCAGTACTAGCAAGAAACTACAAGCCTGGGTAGTAGTTTAGCCAAAAAGCACTATATTGCACTTCTTGCCAATGAGTTATAGTACATGGCTTTGGAACGAGTTAGTTGTGGTAAACCTGATTGTAAGATGTGTGTGTCATGGGAGAATCTGTTATATGTCCCAATTATCCAGTCATCTGCAAACTTGCTTAGACTTTACGTCTCAGAAGTATACGGCAAATAGGAGTGATCTCAACATGGAGCCCTGAGGTACCTAGCTTGTGAATAGTCATTTACTGGACATGGTAACAATCGTGATTTCCCGAGTCCCGTCTGTGAGAACTCTTGCAATTCAGTGTTGAGATCTGTGGTTCCATTGTCGGTGTTGCTGTGTCTCAAGAGGGATTCTGAAAAAAATCAGGATGCTACATAAGGAACCTGCATACTTTGTCATGACTGGCAACATGTGAACAAATGCCAGGTCTGAAATTGATGTTCACCCAGGTGAAATCAAACATGTGGTAGTCACAGGTATGTGCAATTGTACAGACCTTGATGTACCACTCACCCGGCCAAACAAAAGGGCCATGATCGGCTGTATGCACACTGCCAACATGTGTCACATCGCAAACATACTCAAGTGTCTCACCAGCAGGCAGTGTTATGAAGTGAATGAGGAAATGATCCCAGAAACTACAAGCCTATGAGTCTGAGTCGTCTAATATGACAAGCAAAAGACTGAATTCACAGGGAAATGTTCTGTTCAAAGACACTGGACACAAATTGAATTTTCCTTAGTTGAGAGAAGGCTATGTCTAGTGCCTGGCACAGTGACCTGTAAAAACGTAGACAGGAAAATTATGGAGTCAGAATTGTCATTTCTGTACTCATGACACTGACAGTAGTGTGCTTACTGCCTGACTTGACAAGTTTAGTTAGTACAACTGCAAACTGGATGCTGCAATCCGTATTTGATTGAAGGGTGTAAACCCTCTTACGTGGTGTTTTCTGCAAACGGCACGTCTCTTTTGTTGTTTTAAAAAGACCGAAGTCACATTAGTAATGTGAAAAATATGAATAACTGTGTTTGGCTGAGTAGTGTCTGCTGCCAATTAACAGCTCGATATATGACCAGTGGAGCAGTAAGATTTGAAATATGCACAAAGAAAGGCAGGGAGGGCCTCAAAGTAAATTTACTAATATGAATAAAAGACTAAAGGATTGCTAAAAAGTTTCAGCTGAATTAGAGGAGATCATATTAAGATACCAAATGCCTCAGTTATATGCATTATGCAAGTGATACATACATGCACAAAATAATTAGTAGCCCCCCCCAAAAAAAAATTCACTGCATGGAGTATAGAAAACAGTGAGTTTTCAGTACATAATTTTACTGTGCCAGCATCATAGACACAGGTTTGCTATCTACTGTTTTACAGTCCTTCAAAATGTGTGGAGATGATGAAAACATCATGTAAAATACAAAAACATGTCACTAGGCTAATGTCCCTCAAAGAGATTGTAAAACAAACATAAGTGAACATAATAATGTCTTGTAGAAATAAGGTGAAAATAAAAAAAGTGCACACAATGAAATAATCAAAAAATATCCTCAACTCTTTCACGAAATTTAATTTGAAATTTTTTACATAAATCTTTCTGTTGCTGTCTAACAAATGATTCTGCAGGCAAAGGGGAAGACATTTGAAATGGCATTCCCTTCCTTTCAATTGTGAGCTGTCAGTTGCAGTGGCAGTTTTCACACCTTTGCAGTAGTATGGGAGGAGGGGACAGACAATTCAGGCAGGACTACAAAAGAACACTTAGAACAAAGGCATCCAATTTAGCTACAACTCTTGTCTACTGCTAGATAACTTCAAATTATACTGTAAAGCAAGCTGTGATCTAAACATAAATGAGGGTGATTAGCAACAGAAAAGAAGCAGGTCTAACATAGACGAAATCCAAACTGACAGTGAGTCACAGATTTCCCATTATATGTCAATGGCATGGGAATTCACAGTTACTTCCTTATGTCTGGCATGAGTCACAGAAAGGAGACTTGTAATGCTTTATGGGAAAGAGAAAGGCTTGAAGGAGAAGAAGATCACGTTGATATAGCAAGCCCCATCGGTAGCCATGTTGTGGTAAAATAGCTAAAATTACTAATAAAGCACTTAGAGTCAATTTTAGGTGTTAAAATAGGTCTGGAAACAAAGACAGACTGAAAAAAACATATGTTTTTAGTTCTAGGGTGGAGTGTTCCTTTAATGAATCTAACAATGTGAAAAGATAATTTGGTTGTTGGGGTCATGTGCTGTGTATAAAACTGCTATTTTGAATTTTCATTTTGAATATGTGATTTTTATGCACTGATAAAGGATTTTCCTGAAAGCTTTGCAATTGTAACTTTTAAAGTTAAGTTTTAATTTTGGCATTGAGATCGGTTTCTTTTGTTTGTGAAAAATAAGAAAGGATGTAATGGCCATGAGTTCCTATAGCTATGTGACTCTCCTAGCAGAGACGACAGCCAGAAGCAAGATCATTTTCCAGGTGAAAACTTTGAGATTTGCTGAAGCAGCTGATTCAATAGGAGGTAGAGTGAGCTTTTCTAGTATAAAGTTGAGATCCCAAGGTGGGGGTATGGGTCTTGGGGGTCTTACATGCAAGCACCCCTTTTAACAATTGTTTGACCAAGGGTCTGGACATAACAGGTGAACTGAGAGGAAGACGAGCACAGATGGCTGACAGGTGGGCCTTGACAGAGAAGTATGCGAGACCTGTGTTCATGAGTTCACATAAATATGTTAGGATGGAAGATGCATCTGATTTTGTGGGGTCCTGATTAAGTACAGTCGTGTACACTTACCATAAATGTAGATGTTCGAGTGTATTCACTGTTGCAGTCCAGGTTACCCTCCCTCCTTCCCCCTAACTTCTTTTGTCAGCATCTTGAATTTTGGAATCTCCAGAAAGGTGTTCAGAGTAGACAGGTCCAGGATTGGACTTTTCTGATTTGTCTTTTCTGGGTACCAGGAAAAGTCTGGAGTAGAAACCTTGTCCTTTTTCCTCTTCTGGTACCAGTTGAATAGCCCCCATGCTTGAGAGAGAAAGTACTTGTTTTTGAGCCTCTGCCCACTGATTTGGGGGGTAGGTCCGGCCACCCACTTGGCGTGGGCAACGTGTGGAAGTGAAATCTGTATCCCTGGGACACTATATTTAAAACCCATTTGTCCTGGGTAATGAGTTCCCAGTTCTTTGCACGAAGAGCAATCTTTCCCCGCAAAGGGGCAGTCAGAAGATAAGTGCTTGGAAATTTTAAAAGGAAGTCATTGAGAGAGTTTACCATAGTTGGGTGTCTTGTTATTCCCAGACTTGGAAGTGGAGCCCCCCCCCCCCACTGCTTAGTTCTGTGAGTCCCCTGGGACTGAAACCTGGGTTTTTTTTGTTGTGTCTGGGTTTGGCTTGAGAAGACCTGGAAAGGGCTGGAAAGGACCAGTTCTTAGAAGGACAGTGTCTACTAAATCTAGGAGGCTGAACTTGTAAAAAAATATTTAACAGTTTGCATAGATTTAGCTTCATCTTCCATCTTTTTAAGAACTTCTTCAGCCTTGTTGCCAAACAGGCAGTCCTGATTTAAAGGAGCATCCAACAATTTAGCTTTAACATGATCAGGCAAGGATTGCTCCTTAAGACAAGCATGCCTTCTAAGGACAGACCCAGTAACAGCAGCCCTGCAAGAGGCCTCTATAAAGAATCAAAACCACATTGCAAAGTATGTTTTCCAACTTGTTCAACAGAATGCATTAAATCCTCCAAGTCTTTATTTTCCACACAGTCAGGAATCAACATCAAGCAGTCCAATAACATGTTACTGATATTTTAACATATGAAATTGGCAGTTTAAAGCTCTAATTGCCAAGGTTTCTGAAGTATAAACCTTTTTACCCCATCTATCCAGCACCCTGGAGTCTCTATATGAAGGGGTAGGATTTTTAACAGTAGAAGCCTTAATGTCCTTGGGCCCCTGTGAAATAGTCTCTGGATCTGCAATAGGATTTTTGAAAAGGAACTTATGGGACTCAGGGACCCTGTAGTATCTGTCAGGTTTACTGGGAGCAGGAGGCAGGGAATCAGGGGTAAAACTGGATTCCGAGAAAGCATCAACAATGTCTTGTACAGGAGTAATAGCCAAAGACCTATGCTGAAGTAGGAGAAGAAAATCCCTAAGCCTCTTTTTTTGAATCAGAAAATTCCTGGCTTTCCCAGTGAAAATGCTCCCTCAGAGTATGCAAGTTTCCCCAAAAGAAAAATCCTCAGGAGAGGAAGCAGAGGGTGTAGAGTCCCTCTGCATCAGAATCTTCATAAGTAGGTAAGGAGAAATCCAGGTAATCAGAAGAGTCAGAAAAAACAGAATCCTGATCAGAAGATTCATAATCAAGCTCAGCCCTAGGCCTCTTAAAGGGGGGAGGGTTGGCTACCCCTGATTAGAGTTATTAGATCTTCAGCCATTTTTATCATTTTTTGTTTAGGCATAAAGGCCTGAGCATGTGGCCTGGGCGTCGGTTTTTTAGACATGGATCGAGAGTTAGGCCTTAGTAATGAAGGAGGCGTCGATTTAATATGCAAGTCTGTAGGCCTGAATACACCCTCAGAAACCGGTGCCTGCACAGTGGCTCCAGACCCATCCAAGGTAGAGACATCCGTGGGTTCCACAGTTGAAGTATCTTGCGTCATACCGGACTCCGAATGGGTCTCAGTAGCGGACTGCGAATCAGAAGTAGCAGGTATCAAGGGCTGCGAAAGTGCCTCACTGAGTACTGGCAAACTGGCTTAGGAGAAGGGTCGTCGGCAGTTTTGGACCAAGGCAGCCTCTGTCTTTATCTTTGAGTTTTTTCGTAATTCTGGTAGTCGGATGGCTAACCAATGACATTTCTGGATAATTAAACAGAGAACCGAAATATTTAGAGGCAAAAATATACCGACGGATATTGCACTGATTAATGGCAAGAGCACTTTCCAAGACATGACAACCACTTTTTTATGACAGAAAGCACCCACTAATCTGTGGTAATCTTTTCCTATATTGAGATGCACTGAGTTAATCTTCTGGAGAGGGGCAGGACAGGACCAATGGGGGGGGGGGGGTGATTTGGAGGACAGTCAGAGATTTTTCTGAAAAAGGATGCTGCCCAGATCTGCGGTCCCTCTGAGGTTTCTGGACACCTTCTTGTTTCTGAATAGGTGTGGGTAGTTCCTCTGGTACCTAAGCACACAGGTAAGTGCAATTTATCTGTAGCCTTTTAGAGTTTTGCCATGCTCCTGGATGGTTTCAAAATAAGGTGGCAGCTTGTGGACTGAATAAAAGATTCCAGTTTAAAGGTGAGTCAATAACTTTGGCTTTGAAATCCTCTGGCATAGTATGGTGTACAACCATACATACATGCAAATGACAGCTGGTAGCAGCTGCTTTGTAAGAGGCCTCCAAAGCATCATAGCTACATTTTATATGATATCTGGCTACTTGAGTAGCCTTGATTGACAAGGGACAGCATTTGTTTATATTCTGAGCCCTGTGAATCCACCACTACCTTGTTCAAAGTGTTGAGTACGGACAACAGGTACTTGGTAATATGGTATAGTAGTTAGCAACTTTAAATGCCAAGAGTACAGGAAGTATAAACCTTCTATCACCACATATCCAAAGCCCTACTTTCTATCTATAAAGAGGGCACCGGCACTGGGAAGCAATTTAGAAGTTTGTCAGAAGAGAGATATTGCAGAAATGTCTGCCACAAGGTTCTTATACAACAATTTATGCTCATTGGGAATTATGTAAAACCTGTATGGTTTTTCAGAAACAAGTTGTGAATCAGGAATTGCAGAGGTGGAATGGAAGGTGTCCAAAAAGCCTTCCAGAAACAGAAACAGAAACAGAAGCAGGAGAGGGGGTAGGAATGTCCACTTCAAAAAGGTTATACCACCTTTGAGGAACTTCTGAAATTTGCCTCAACTTCCACTCAAAATATTTTATTAGGTTTATAACTGCCCCCCCCCCCCCCAAAAAAAAAAACAAGCTTCTTCCACTGGGGAGTCAGGAGAGATGGAGTCTTCATCATCATCTGAAAAAACACCACCAAGAGAGTGAAACCGAGAAACTGTCAGAGGCATCTTCATAAGAAGATGAATCAAATGTTATTTTCTGAGAGGTAGCAGCACAAGGAGGGAACAGAAAAGGAAGTAGATTTCAAGGTTATAACGGCTTTGAGAGAAATCCATCCATTCTTTCTCTCTAAAAAGATAAAGTGAAGGGATATGCTTTGTCTTCTGATGCATTTTCTTTCATGTGAAACACAATCTAAACAAAAAAAGGAACAACCACACATACAAGGAGAGTTAAGTAAACAACAGACAGCAGCCAAAACAGGACGCAAGCCACCATGGAAATTCTTCCCTGTACTAAATGCAGCTTTTGCAAATCCTACCAAAAAAATTAGTCATCTTGTCAAGAAGCAGTTACATTCTTGTAAAAATTATGTCGATTGTGGCAGTAGAAATGTTATCTATTTAGCCAGCTGTGTCTCATGTCCATCTTTTTATACTGGTAAAACTAACTGTAAATTGAAAGTATATGCAACCATATGGCTGATATCAAATAGGGCATAATGAGTAAAGTACAGTTTTGTACCTACCATAAATGTAGATGTTCGAGGATTCCCTTGCTGCAGTCCTGACTATTGGGTATAGTCCGCGTCCCAGTCGGCCCGAATACCAGAGTATAAGGCTGACGTCGGTCATGGCGCCTTAGACTGACGTCAGTACGTCAGGGTACTAATGCGCATGACCGACGTCATTTCCTCAGTCTTTTCTTGCCCCAGATGTCAGAAGACCCAAAAAGACAAGTCCCAAAAACAACCTGCACCAAAAAACATGTACAATATATACAGTAATATATATCAAAAATATAAGCATGTAAACTCACCTACACAACCACCCTGAAACACAGAGGGGAAGGAGGGAGGGTAAATTGGACTGCAGCAAGGGAATCCTCGAACATCTACATTTATGGTAGGTACAAAACTGTACTATGTTCTTCGTCTTCCCTTGCTGCAGTCCTGACTATTGGGTAGAATCCCAAAGCAGAGGTAAGGGAGGCTGGCAAATTATAAAGTAGCAGGAGCTGACAACATGCCTTGTAAAACAGCCGTGGCAAAACCAGCTCTAGTCTTAGAGTATATAGGCAGGTGATAATGCCTAGAGAAAGTATGCACTGAACTCCAAGTAGCTGCTTCCAGAATATCCTTAGTTGCCACCCCCCTTAGAAATGCTGTTGAAGTGGCAGTAGCCCTAGTGGAATGAGGCCTAATCCCAGCTGGAACCTCTTTGCCATGATGGGAATAACAAAATGCAATGCAAAAGCCAATCCACCTAGAAATAGTTTGTTTTGACACAGGCTTGCCCTGTGAACTCAAAGCAAAAGAAACAAGTAACTGCTGAGACTGTCTAAAATCTTTAGTCCTGCTCAAATAATAACGCAATTGCCTATGTACATCTAAAGTGTGCAAAATCTTTTCCCCTTTATTTTGAGGATCTGGAAAAAACGTAGGCAAATGAATAGTTTGGTTTAAAGCCACACTAGAAACCACCTTAGGCATAAAGGAAGGATTAGTACGTAATGAAACCCTGTCCTTATGGAAAACCAAAAAGGGCTCTACTGCCATAAGGGCCTGCAACTCAGACACCCTTCTTGCAGAAGTAATAGCCAACAGAAAAGCAGTCTTCCATGACAAATATTTCAATTCAGCAGTAGCTGCAGGCTCAAAAGGTTGTAGAGTAAGTTTTTCCAACACAAAATTGAGATCCCAAGCAGGAGTAGGAGCTCTACGTGGGGGTCTGATATTCTTTGCCCCTCTAAGAAACTGCTTGAACAAAGGATGCGAAAACAAAGGTGGGTCACAATCATAGTGAGCTGAAATTGCTGCAGCATGAATCTTTATGGAAGAGAAGGACAAACCTTTGTCCAATAATTCAGTAAGATATTGAAGAGCCACACTCAAATTAGGCTCTGAAATCTCCAAATTCTTTGCTGTACTCCAAAATAAAAATCTCTTCCATTTTTCTGCGTACACTCTCCTAGTACTAGGCCTTCTAGCTTCCATAATCACATTTAAAACTTGTTGAGGAAGCTGAGACCTACCGTGCTTCAACACAGAATATGCCAAGCTGTGAGATGAAGAGATTGAAGCTTGACATTGAGCAGATGACCGTCCTTCTGAGATAACAGATGAGGAATCAGAGGTAAAGGCCATGGAGGCTTCTTTACAAGACTCCTTAGAAGTGGGTACCAGTGTTGCCGAGGCCAATCTGGAGCTATCAAAATCATCCTTGGCCTGTCTTGTCTGACCTTTAGTAATACCTTTGGAAGAAGAGGTAGAGGTGGAAAGGCATAGACATGAAGGTTTTTCCAACTGAAAGACAGAGCATCCACTTTCCAAGCTGTGTGATGAAACCCCTTTGTGCAATACTTTGGCAGCTGGTGGTTTAGTGGAGAAGCGAACAGATCTATGTCTGGAGTTCCCCATGACACTGTCAATTTCTGAAATACATGAAGATCCAGTTTCCACTCGTGGGGATCCATGATTTGTCTGCTTAATACATCTGCTAGGAGTTCTGTGCTCCTGGCAGAAACCTTGCCTGAAGAGTCAGTTGCAGGCTTAACGCAGTCTCCCATAAAATCATTGCTTGCCTGCATAGAGGATAAGAATGTGTTCCCCCTTGCTTGTTGATGTACCACATGACAGTTGTGTTGTCTGTCAGAATCAACACCTGCCCTGGAAGAAGTAACTCCTTGAACGCCATCAATGCAAACTGGACTGCTAACATCTCCTTCATGTTGATATGTAGATGCTGTAGTCTGGCAGGCCACTTGTCTTGTATCCACTTTCCATTTAGATGAGCTCCCCAAGCAGTGTCCGAGGCATCTGTCGTAAAAATCTGACTCGCCTCTGGCCGGGTCACAGAGAGTCCCTTGTTTAGGTGACATTCCTGAGCCCACCACAAGAATTCCTTTTGAAGGCAAGGTATTATTTGAATGACAGTGTCCAAATCTTGGCAGTGCTGAGTCCATACACTTTTGAGATACCATTGCAGCTTCCTCATATGCAGTTTGGCATTGGGAAGCACCAGAATACAAGATGCCATGAACCCTAATGCTTGAAGGACTGTCCTTGCAGTCAGCACGGACTGATGAGATAGTTGATGGAAGTAAAGTGACAGACTCTTTTGTTTGTCCGGGGTTAAAAAGGCCATCTGGGCTGCTGTATTCAGTCTCACACCCAGAAAGCACATGTCTTGAGAGGGTACTAGACTGGACTTTATTTCGTTCACAGAATACCCTAGGCATCTTAGCACTGCTATGACATATTCCAGATGCTGTAGAAGGTCTTCCTTTTCTTGAGCCAGAATCAGGCAGTCGTCCAAGTAAGGATAGATTTGAATGCCTTGAAGCCTGAAGTAAGCTATCACTGGAGCCAGAACCTTTGTGAATACTCTGGGCGCAGTAGATAAGCCAAAGGGCAATGCAGAGAACTGATAATGAAAATCTCCAGTTCGAAACCGCAGATACTTCCTGCAACTTAGCCTTATAGGCACATGAAGGTAAGCTTTCCTTGAGATCCAAAGTTACCATCCAGTGATCCTTGCCCAGCAGAGGTAACAGTTGCTGTAACGTCAACATCTTGAACTTGGGAATGTCCAGATAAGTGTTGAGGATAGATAAATCCAAAATTGGTCTCCACGTGTTCCCCTTCTTTGGTACTAGGAACAGGCGAGAATAAAATCCGAAGCCCCTTTCTGATACAGGGACTGGCTGAATGGCCCCTATCTGGAGTAACTGAAAAACTTGCTTGTGAGCCTCTTTTCTTTGCAGAAGAGGAACATCTGGCATGCCTTTGAAAGGGGGCATTGTGTGGAAATAAAATCTGTAACCGTGATGAATGATATCCAGCACCCATCTGTCTTGAGTGATTAAATCCCAATTTTCTTTGAAAAGAGACAATCTTCCTCCCAAAGGAGCTGCCAGACGAGAGTCCACTGGCAGCTGAAAAGGCAGGTCATTGGTTCTGCTTACGAAAGGACTGACCCCTGCCCTCACCAGAAGTCTGAGCAGGTGAACTGTCTGATCTAGGCCTAAAGAACCTTGAGCCCTGCCCCTACCACGTCTAGACCTACCCCTAGACTGGGAACCATAAGCAGGATATGTCCACCCCTTAGCAGGCCAATTTCTACTAAACTTGGAGGCTGCACCTGCAAAAATCTTTAACAGTCTGCATAGACTTAGCTTTGTCCTCCATTTTCTTTAAAACTGCTTCCACAGGCGGTCCAAACAACACATCAGACTGTAAAGGAGCATCCAAAATCCTGGTCTTAACATGCTCAGCTAAATTCTGATCCTTCAACCAGGCATGTCTGCGAAGAACAGAACTAGTAGCAGCCACCCTTGAGGAGGCCTGAACAGCATCAAAACCACACTGCAAAGAATGCTTACCCACTTGTTCAGACACATGAACCAAATCCAGCAATTCTTTACACTCAATACCTTCCGCCAAAGCATCCACCTTAGATTTCAATTGTGAAAGGAGATAATTCTGATATTTCAGCATATGAAACTGACAATTCAACGCCCTCATGGCTAGAGTGGAAGAAGTATATACTTTCTTACCCCACCTATCCAAAGCCCTTGCCTCTTTATCAGAGGGTACAGGATTTTTAACCACAGAAGCTTTAACACCTTTAGGCCCCTGAGAAACAGTTTCTGGGTCTGCCCTGGGACTCTTAAACAAATACTTATGAGCTTGGGCACCCTATAATACCTATCAGGCTTAACAGGAGCAGGAGGCAAGGAGTCAGGGTTCAGAGAAGCCTCTGCAAAAACATCCTCCACCACATTCAACACAGGAGGAATAGCTAAGGGCCTATGCTGGGGCAAAAACAAGAATTCCCTAAGCCTTTTCTGGAGTCAGAGTAATCTTGGCCTTCCCATTTAAAGTGCTCCCTCATGGAGTGAAGAGTCTCTGAAAATGAAAAATCCTCAGGAGGAGAAGCTGAAGGAGTGGAATCATCCACATCAGAATCAGAATAAGTAGGAAACTCTTGCAAGTCTTCCACAGAAGACTCTGAAGCCTGTGAACACTGTTCAAAACTATCAAACTCCTGTTCCACCCTAGGCCTCTTATCAGGTGGGGGCATAGAACCTCTAATCAGAGTAATCAAATCTTCTGCCATTTTAAGCATATGTTTCTTAGGCACAGAGCCCGAAATGCTAGGAGAAGCCCCCACAGAAGCTGAACTTGGCCTACCTCTAAAAGAAGCTTTGGCAACAGAAGGAGAGGCCCTAACTACCTTGGGAAGAGAGGGAAGAACAGTTACCTGAGAAGCCCCCTCAGCCTGGCCTACCTCCTGAGAGGGCACATCCTGTAACAGTAAAGTATCTGCCTGAGACTCCATAGAGACTCCTGGCAAAACCTCTGGCTCCCCTGAGCCTTCTAAAGGACCGACGTCCGGGACTGCCGGTTCCTCACACCTAGGCTTCACTGTTTTGTCCTTGCGCTTCTTGAATGAAGCAGGCGTCGGAGCATCCGACGGCATATTATAATTGCAACGCTTCCCAAACACTAACCTAGCACAATCAAGCCTCCTCTTAATAGTGCGCTTGTTAAATCTAGCACAAGAGCGGCAACCAACAACGTCGTGCTCAGGCCCTAAACAAGGTATACACAATGTATGATAATCCCTATGCGGTATCTGCTTCCCACAAGAAATACAGTTATTCACTTTTTCTGACATCCGGTTAAATACTGAGGCAAGAAAAAACCAAAATGTTCCCCAACGGGGTTACTTAGCCAACTCTGTTTTCGGTCTGAAACTCCGGATTCGGAAAATCTCAGAACGCCAACCTGCACTCGCAAAATTGCTTCTGCATCGGACCATGCGGCAAAAAAGACTGAGGAAATGACGTCGGTCATGCGCATTAGTACCCTGACGTACTGACGTCAGTCTAAGGCGCCATGACCGACGTCAGCCTTATACTCTGGTATTCGGGCCGACTGGGACGCGGACTATACCCAATAGTCAGGACTGCAGCAAGGGAAGACGAAGAACATTGCCCTTTATAAACACATCTCAAAATAAGGGTAGCGCGCACACAGTTTTGTGTTCATGGTACTACAGGTTATCATAGAAAATAAAAGAAAAAGTAAACATTGTTACAGAAACAGAAAATGCATAATATACATGGATAAATAGGATGAACTTACAAATGTGCTTCATTTTTTTTTTTTTGTGTGTTTTACCTGATGAAGCAAATCAAAAGCTGTTCGTAGCTCATACAGTAGATTAAAATATATATTTTTTCATCAACTACAGATTCATTTGTGAGCATAATCTATCAACTTGGACATTTCTCCGTGGTGGCTGATGTCTTGTTTTGGCTTTTTCATTGGTGTGACGTCCACTTGAACCAAGTAGGGCGGTTCAGAGCCCTGGCATACCTCAATTAACTTTCCAGGATCTCCTCCCAGACTAAAGTCTGTGGTATTGCAAGACAACTCTGACCACTAATAAATTTTAAAGAACGATGGTTTAAGTCTGCACACAAGTGTGTTACAGAATGGCTGCATATTCTAATTGAAAGGGATCAGATTAAGCAACAAAGGTTGAAACAAGAATTAGTTCCATTTTCACAAACTATTGGTAGTTCTATCAATTTGGACAATATGAAAGTTTTTCTAGAGAGAACTAATGAGAAACTTTTTGCTCTAGAAACTGAGCTGATTGAACACAAGAAGACAAAATATTCCTTCAATGAGAAAGGGGGTAACCGTTTAAAATGTCGACGAGTGAGGTTTCAAAGTATGCCCTCTTCTTCCGCAGTATCTTCTGGCGAGGAGGATCGATCTGATGTCAGCACTGAATTTCCAGAGCTTCCTCAACCTCAACAACCAGAGAGATTCACGCAGGTGTTTCGTAACCAGGGTGAACGGCAACAAAGCTTTCCGCGGCAACAGCAAGGACAAAAATGTAGTAGGAACTACGGTTCGAATGCTGGTAACTAACAAAAGCTACCAGGGAGATTTTCAACAGGGACAAAGGTACAGACAGCAGTTTAACAAAAGATTCAAGAAGTAATGACTATTCTAAATCTAGTATTGTTCTCAATTTATCTAAATGTTCTTTAACTGCAGAACAATTATCAGTTTTGTCTTTGGGGCTTAAATTTGTGCCGACTGTGATACCACGGGATTATATGCTTAAACAGAAGGTGTTTAAATTTCTTAGAAAGGTTCATTAAAAGTATCATTTTTTCACGGGGTCTAAAGACCTTTGTTTTACAACTAATTCTTTTCCTGCATGCGAGTCTGATGATAGCTTTTTTTCTTGTGAAGAATTTTTTAATGATGACGATAGTAACAGTTTTAAAGATATGTATGCTAGAATTGATGTTTCTTATATTCCTACTTCTAATAAGTTTATACCACCATTTGTTAACCAGCATATTATACAATTTGGTTCCATGATAGGTTTTGGATGTGAGAATATTTGTAGTAATACAACATTAAAAAAGTATGAGATATCTTATAATTTAACATTAAAGGAATGGTATGCCCTTAAGGAGTTAGGCAACAGAACCGATATTGTTATTAAACCTTCGGATAAGGGCAATAAAATATTATCACATGTGCATGGAACATTTGAATAATGCTGAGGTTTATGAAAGATGTGATATTAATAAATTTAATCAGGCTATGGCCGAATATGGGAGACTATTAGATAGGAGTGTTAGATTGGGGTTCTTCACGGAAAAGGATGTTAAGGACAAATTATTTAACTGTAAAAGTGAAATAGCTATCTTTTTTATTTACCGAAGGTTCATAAAGATATGGTGAACCCTCCGGGCAGACCTATTATTTCTGCATGTGATTATTTTTTACATAATATTGGTTTGGTACTACATAACATTTTGTTACCCTATGTTTCTAGATCTCCAGTTTACATAAAAAACAGTGTTGATTTTTTTAATAAAATTTCTCCTCTAAAATGGAAGAAAGGAATGTATTGGCTTGTTGTGGATGTGAAGAGTTTATATATTTCCATCCAGCATAAGGATGGTTTGGAAGCAGTTAAGTTTTTCTTGGGGGATAGTCCTTCTACTTTCTTTATTTTGGATTTGATTGATTTTTGTTTAAAAAACAATTATTTTTACTTTAATGAGATGTTGTATAGACGGAAACAGGGTACGGCAATGGGGGCAGCTTTTGCCCCCATGTATGCAAACCTTTTTATGTCTTATTTTGAGAAAAGATTATTTAATTTGGAGTTTATGAGAAGGTATGTACAATTTTACTTTCGTTATAGTGACAATTTGATTTTTGTTTGTGAAGATGGTTTTGGACAGGTAGATAAATTTATGTTGGATTTACATAAAAATCCTTTTGGTCTTGCTTTTGATGGTTTACAAAAAGGTAATAGGGTGAGATTTTTGGATCTTATTCTGGAAGGCACGGAGCAAGGGGATATTTTGTCCAATATTCATAAGAAGTTTTTGGATGGGAATCAGTACCTCCATGCTTCCAGTTGCCATCCTTCCCATGTGCTAGAAGCTTTACCCTATGAGGAATTTGCACGTGTTTCTAGGTTATGTAATGTGTTTAGTAATCTAGAAAAGGAGTGGGAAATAACAAAGAACATGTTTTTACAGAGGGGTTATAGACCAAGTATTTTGGAACAAGCCTTATTAAAAACAAAGAAAGAAAAGGGTTTAGTTAGGAGTCATTCTTCAAATACAAGTAGAGGAAATTTTCAGTCTAAAGATATATATGAAGTTAAGAAGGATGTAGGAAATTATATATATTTTGTTTCTATATATAATATAAAAAGTGTGGAAATTAAGACTTTAATAGAATATTACTGGAGATTAATAGAAGATAGGGTTTTAGCAAATATTCTTCCAACTAAACCTCTTTTTTCATATAAAAGGGGTAGGAACATAAAGGATATGGTGGTACATGGTAAATTTTTGATGCCCAAAACAGTTATACAAAAGGCTGTGATGAGTTTTGGGATGGTTTGCTGCGGGAGATGCAGTGTTTTTAAAAATATTGTTAGATCATTTGATAGCATTAATGGGGTAAAGTTTGTACCAAGAGAGGTTTTCACATGCCGAAGTATGGGGGTGATTTATGCCCTTAGGTGTCCATGTGGACTATATTATATTGGGGAGACAAAAAGAGAATTTCGCATCAGATTTTTAGAAAATGCTAGGGATGTGAGACATAAAAGGGAAAATAAGGTTATTGCAACACATTTTAATGCTTTCCATGATGGTGATGTGTCTTTGTTGCAGGGCACTGTTTTAGAGAGTGTAAAATGTTATAGTGGAGATGAAAATGTTTTAAAACACAAATTATTGTATAAGGAAAGCATTTTTATTTTAAAATATAAAACTATGATTCCCAATGGTCTCAATAATGAGCTTAGTTGGAAAAGTTTACTTTAAGTGTAATTTGTGAGAGTTTGATTAATTTATTGTTTAATTAATGGAAGTATGTTTTCAATTGATTGTTTTTTATATAAAAACTTGTATTTGTAATTTGTATGTTTGATACTCCTGGAAGGTGGCAACACCGAAGCGCTAGGGAGAATAAATATTTGTTCTATTGAGTGGTTCTTTTTTTCACAGTCGGTGAAATTTATTAGTGGTCAGAGTTGTCTTGCAGTTTGGAGTTACAGGAGTTTGTGGCATTGTGGTTTCTTTCTAAAGTCTGTGGTATGCCTTCAGGTCCCTCTGAAATAATGATTTTTTTGTTCTCTTCTCTATAAAAGCAGTTTCCTCAGTTGTATGACCACCTGATACCATACTGGCCTCTGCAGAGTCACAGTAGAGGGTATCAGAGGTGGAGATGGATATACAATGGGTTCTGTAACCTCAGCGGGTGCATCTGAATCTGAGTGGGTAAACTTAATGTCAGGCCTAGGCCTCAAGTTTTTTATTTACAACAAGAGACACATCAGCAGAGGTGGCATCTACCAAATGCTTTAGAGGCTGAGTCTCTAAGAAAAAAGCTGATCAAAGATAAATGGGACTGCAAAGTCTTGAGCACAAAGGATTGGCAAATGGAGCAGGTTCTGCAGTTGTGTTCAATGACAAGGCAGAAGAGACGCCGAGTATGGAGCCCTTTGTAGGAAATCTGCCTACCTCACTCACAATCACCCCTCCTTGCTGGCATCTAATACAGAGATGGCAAACAATTTAAGCCAGTAAAGGAAGGTCTCCCAATGGGGGGGTCACTTATCTGTTTATTGTTTAGGAAGCAGAGGTACCAATGACTAAGTGACAATCAATATGATAGGTGTGCAAACTTGCATTCAGGCTGGCAGTGAGATAGTTTGAGAATCTATGCTCATATGTTCACCTATATACCCCTACACTTGCAAGCTGAGGTCATACATTGAATGTACAATCCAGGGAACATTAAACTTTGGTATCGTGGCTGGATGTCAACGGAGATACCCCCTATCTGTTTGGAATACTGCAACAGTGACTTCAGTCAAGCACATCAGTAAAACACTGGATTCCTTGAAAAGAAGAGCAAAAATCACCTCTGGAAATTTGTTTCTCCATGGCATTTCTACTTGATGCTTCTTTGCCATCTTGAAGTTTATTTTCATCCATCAAACATAACAGTATCATTAGACAAACCTCTAGAAAGCATCTCAATAATTTTGACAATACCACATCTATGTCAGCAAAAGAAATTGCACAATTAATACATAAAATAAATGCTACTGTATCCTTAGCCATCTTGGAGAGTTCGGCTTCCATCAATCCAACAGGAAATAATTTTCAGTACCCTTTTAGATATATCTGAGGAATTTACCTGGCACCCTGTAATTTCCTGTAGTCAGTATGAATACTACCTTTGAGCTCAGCTTAAAGTAGGCCATAGGTTTAGTGGGACTAACCAAGTCAACAATACAAAAAGAGATTAAAAGTATCGGGACTTTCTCAATCTTAGGACAGATGCCAAGATAGCCATCATTGCTGCCAAACCTAGTAATCTTAGAAAAAACAAGCACTCCTTCAGGTAACTAAGACATTTGAAAAACTCAGTGATGTACTTGGGTGTACTAAACACTCAGCAGGACTTGTACGTACTGAAAGATCAGCAAGCTACTAATACACACAATACATCAAGGACTACATTTGAAAATTTGGTGATAATAGCCCTACTAATAGAAAAGTACAGTTTTGTACCCACCATAAATGTAGATGTCCGATAGGTATGCATCTGCAGTCATCACATATGGGTTGTCCTGCCTCAGGCAGCCCTTCGGTCGGCCGGATTCCAAAGTCTGGGTCTGGCCCCGGCTGATGTCGCACTTTCCCCGACGTCAGAGCATCTGGGGTATAAAAGCATCAGCCGACGCCATTTTCCTCAGTTTTTCTTGCCCCAGATGCCAGGTGCCCTCTAAGGAAGGCTAAAATTTGGAGATATGCATTGCAAAAACAAATCCAAACATGCACAGTACTATAAAAACAAATACACCATAATAGATCCCCCCAGCTAGCTATAAGTGGGTTAAGAACCCAGGAAGTATACCACAGAGGGGAAGGAGGGAGGGTAAACCTGACTGCAGATGCATACCTATCGGGACATCTACATTTATGGTAGGTACAAAACTGTACTATGTCCTTCAAGGATGCATCTGCAGTCATCACATATGGGTAGAATACCATAGCCAATCTGGGGGTGGAGGTACTAAGTAAAGGATGGTGTAGCTAAGATACCCTGCAGGACTGCCGTAGCAAAGCCTGCTCTGGATCTAGAGTATAGAGGTAAATTGTAATGCTTGGCAAATGTATGCACGGGGCTCCATGTAGCAACTTCTAAAATGTCCTTGGTAGCCACCCCTCTAAGGAAGGCTGTGGTGGTGGCTGTGGCTCTCGTGGAATGAGGTCTAATGTCAGCTGGCACAGTTTTTCCATGAAAGGAGTAACAAAAATGAATGCAATTTCCTATCCATTTTGAAATTGTCTGTTTGGAAATTGCTTTTCCTTGTGCCCCAACAGCATATGCTACAAACAGCTGGTCAGTCTTTCTGTAACTTTTAGTTCTGTCCAAGTAGTAGCGCAACTGTCTGTGTATGTCCAGGGTGAGCAGAAGTTTCTCCCCTTTATTTTGTGGTTGTGGGAAGAATGTAGGCAAGTGAATAGCTTGGTTCAAAGATACCCTGGATACCACCTTTGGCATAAATGTAGGATTGGTTCTCAATGAAACTCTGCCCTGATGAAAGATAAGAAATGGCTGTACTGCCATTAGAGCTTGTAACTCAGATACTCTTCTTGCTGAGGTTATGGCCAGTAGGAAGGCAGTTTTCCAAGATAGAAACTGAAGATCTGCAGATGCTGCTGGTTCAAAGGGAGGAAGTGTTAGTTTTTCCAACACAAAGTTAAGGTCCCAAGTAGGCAGAGGTGGTTTCCTTGGAGGATTGATATTTTTGATTCCTCTTAGAAACTGTCTCAGGAGAGGATGAGAGAAGACAGGTGGATTAACATTGTATTCTGCTGAAATTGCTGAGGCATGTATCTTAATGGAAGAGTAAGACAGGCCGTTGTGAAACAATTCTGCCATATATTCCAGTATATGTGCCATGTTCATCACTGTCACATCTAGGCCCTTTGTTGTGTTCCAAGTGTGAAATCTTTTCCATTTTGCTGAATATGCCTTCCTTGTGGAAGGCCGTCGAGCTTCCATAATAATATCCTTCACTCTCTGGGATAGCTTATCCTGAGGAGGAGTCATGGTATTTTCCAGGCAGTTAGCTGCAAGGTTTTCATGTTGGCATGCAGAGTCTTGAAATTGTGCTGTGTCAGTAGAAGTGGCCATAGGGGGAGAGGCCACGGTTTTGTCTGTGACATGCTCTTTAACAGTGGGTACCAGTGCTGTCTTGGCCAGTTTGGAGCTATCAGAGTCACTCTGGGCTGCTCTGTCCTGATCTTCAGTAAGACCTTGGTCATTAATGGGAGAGGTGGAAAAGCATACACTATTAGAGCTTTCCAGCTGAAAGAGAGAGCGTCCAATTTCCATGCTTGTGGGTGGTATGTCCTTGAGCAGAATTTCTTCAGTTGATGATTGTGGGGGGAGGCGAACAGATCTATTTCCGGCCTTCCCCATGATTGTGTTATGAGTAAGATGTCTGGGTGCAGCATCCATTCGTGTGCATCCATGATATTTCTGCTTAAGCTGTCTGCCAGTATATTGTCTTTCCCTGGCACGAACTGGGACTGCAGCTGTATATTGAGTTTCAAGGAAAGTTCCCATAGATTCATTGCCAGTCTGCAAAGAGGGTAGGAATGGGTGCCTCCTTGCTTGTTTATGTACCACATAACTGTGGTGTTGTCTGTCCTTATGAGTAGGTGGCCTTGATGAAGAAAAGGTTTGAAGGCCTCGATTGCTTGTATCACTGCCAGCATTTCCTTTTGGTTTATGTGCATGCACAGCTCTCTTTGTGACCATAGCCCTTGGATACATCTGCCCTCCATGTGTGCTCCCCAACCTTGGTCTGAAGCGTCCGTAGTGATGGTTTGGTTGGCTCTTGGCTTGCTGAAGGGCAACCCGCTGTTCGACTGGCAGGCTTGAGCCCACCATAGAAATTCCTTTTGGAGGCATGGAATGAGTGGGATCAAGGTTTCTAAGCTGTGACTGTGCTGAGTCCAAAAACTCCTTAGGTACCATTGTAATTTTCTCATATGCAGCCTTGCTTGTGGGATCAGACGAATGCAAGATGCCATGTAACCCTGGGCCTGCAGGATTTTCCTTGCAGTCAGCTGAGTTTGTCTTGTCAGATTCTTGAAGTAATCCGGTAGTTGTTTTTGTTTTTCTTCTGTGAGAAAGGCCATTTGGGTGGTTGTGTCTAGATCCGCACCCAGAAAAGTTATTCTTTGGGATGGAACAAGTCTTGATTTGTGGCTGTTGACTGTATAACCCAAGGCCTGCAGTAGGTGGATGGCATAATCCAAGTCCTTTAACAAAGTTTGCTTGCTGTCCGCTTGTATAAGGCAGTCGTCCAGATATGGGTAAATTTGAATCCCCTAAAGTCTGCAGTGTGCAATTACTGATGCCAAGCATTTCGTGAATACTCTGGGCGCAGTAGATAAGCCAAAGGGCAATGCTGAGAATTGATAATGCTCTGACCCTGCAAGAAATCTGAGGTGTCTTCTGCAACTTTGTCTGATAGGGACATGCAGGTATGCCTCCTTGAGGTCTCGAGTCACCAGCCAAGACCCCTTGCCCAGCATGGGAAGGAGTTGCTGTAGAGTCAGCATTTTGAATTTTGGCACAATGAGTTAAGTATTCAGTGCGGACAAGTCGAGAATAGGCCTCCATTGATTTTCTTTTCTTGGAACAAGGAATAATCTGGAGTAAAATCCTTGGCCTTGTTCTGAAAGAGGTACCTTTTCTATAGCTTTCATTCAAATTAAGTTGGAAATTTGTTTCAAAGCCTCTGCCCTCTGATTTGGTGGCAGGTCTGGCATGCCTTTTCTTTTTGGCAATGTGTGGAAATGGAACCTGTATCCTTTGTCTATTATTTGCAGTGTCCATGTGTCCCTTGTAATGCTGTGCCAATTTTTTGAGAATAAAGAAAGCTTTCCGCCCAAAGGTGCTTCTAATTGAGCCCTGGTCATGGAGTCAAAACAAAGTCATTGAGTCTGTCCTGGTGTAGCAGTTGTAGTTCCTGCACTACCTCTCTGGTTGGGAGGCTGCCATTGACGGCCTCTGTAGGAGCCTCTAGCTTGCCCTCTACCTCTGGCACGTCTATTCCTGCCGCTCTGAGATCTGTCTGAGTCCGGAAAGGACCAATTCTTAGTAGGCCAATTTCTGCTGAATCTCGGTGGTTGGACTTGCAGAAAGTCTTTGACTGTTTGCACAGATTTTGCCTTTTCTTCAAATTTCTTTAAGACCTCCTGAGCCGTGGAACCAAATAATTTTTGCTTTTCCATAGGAGCATCCAAAAGCTTAGCGTTAACATGGTCTGGCAGAGATTGTTCCTTCAGCCAGGCATGCCTACATATGACTGCACCTGTCATAGCTGACCTACATGAAGCTTCCAATGCATCATAACCACACTGCAAGAAATGATTACAAACCTGCTGGGAGTTATGTACCAGATCCTGAAGGGATTTGCGATCAAGGGGTTCAGAAGAAGACAGTTTCTTATGCAATTCATCTAACAAATACTCTTGGTACTGTATCATATGAAATTGACAATTTAATGCCCTCATAGAAAGAGTAGCAGAAGTATACACTTTTTTACCCCATCTCTCTAAAGCTCTGGACTCCCTTTCAGAGGGGAGAGGATTTTTAGCAGTGGCAGCTGCAACCCCTTTAGGGCCCTGGGAAATAGTTTCTGGATCAGCAGAGTGGGCCTTGTAAAGGTAAAGATGTGAGTCCGGGACCCTGTAGTACCTATCGGGTTTGGCAGGAGCCGGAGGGAGAGAATCAGGGGTTGTGCTAGAGTCAGAGTACACATCATCAATGACATTCAAAACAGGAGGAATAGCTAAAGGTCTATGCTGAGGCAAATGTAAAAAGGTCCTTAATCTTTTCCTGGAATCAGAGAATTCCTGGCCCTGCCATTGGAAATGCTCTCTCATGGTGTGTAGTGTCTCCCCAAAGGAAAACTCTTCAGGAGGGGAGGCCGAGGGAATAGATTCCTCTGCATCAGAATCCTCGTAGGCCGAAAAAGCCTCCTCCTGGTGGTCCAAGAGAGTAGAGCCATCAGAGGCCTCATCTGAGGAGTGGGGATCAGAGGGCTCAACCCTGGGCCTTTTGTCTGGAGGAGGTTGAGAGCCCCTGTCCGGATGAGTTTGAGAGCCCCTAATTAAGGAGATAAGATCCTCTGCTAAGCTTAGAATCTGTGAACCAGTAGAGGGTCCCTGAGGGATAACCTTGGGAGGCAAAGCTTTTGAGAGTTTAGCAGCTTTAGCCGTGGAGAATGCCTTAATGGACATGGATGCAGGAGGCCTGGCTGCACCACGTGCTGGTGTAGATTTGTCTAAAGGAATGGTGTCGGAAGGTTCCAGGACACCAGTTTCTGTTGGAAATTCAATAACAGACTCAGCTGGGACCTCCGGGACCAAGGTAGTCGGTTGAGCGGTTTCGGTAATTGGAAGTACCAAGGACTCTGTTTCAGCCGAGACCGAGACACTCACGGTAGGCCTGGCCATGGTTTCAGCTGAAACTGCGGCCCGTGTGTGTCGGTCCTTGTCCTTCCGTTTCTTAACTAAATGAGAAGTCGGAGTCTCCAACGGCATCTTATACGAAAAACTAGCCCCAAAAAATTCCTCTGCAAATTCCGTCCGACGTCTAAGAGTGCGTCGGTTGAAGGAAGCACAGGCTGAACAGGCCGAGACGTCGTGGTCTGGGCCTAGGCAGGGGAGGCAGTAAGAGTGGAAATCCTTATGAGGTATTTGTTTCCCACAAGTTAAACAATTATTAACTTTATCTGACATCGGCTGAGGCAAGAAAGAGTCCCCAACGGGGTACTTAGCTTTTTGAAGTCTTCGGTAGCTGAATTACAGGAGCTGGCCGACCGGCACTTGCAAACTGCTTCTGCTTCGGGCACCACGCGGCAAGAAAGATGGAGGAAGATGGCGTCGGCTGATGCTTTTATACCCCAGGCGCTCTGACGTCGGGGAAAGTGCGACATCAGCCGACGCCGGACCCAGACTTTGGAATCCGGCCGACCGAAGGGCTGCCTGAGGCAGGACAACCCCATATGTGATGACTGCAGATGCATCCTTAAAGGACATCCCACTACCAAGAAGGAAATGATGTCCTTCCTGGGTACAACTAATTTTTGTCAAAGATGGATTCCAAACTATGCCTTGGAATCTGCACCTTTAACTGACCTTATATATAAGACGCCTATGGCAGTGCAGGATTTGTTACAATGGACACCAGAGGCAGAATCCGCCTTTTGTAAACTAAAACAATTAATAGCGTCCTCACTAGTTCTGGGACTGCCAAACTATCAAATGTTTTTTCCAGACTGTAGATTGCAAGCAGGGTTATATGACATCAGTACTAACACAACAGCATGGGGATAAGCAACGCCCCATTGCTTACTATTCATCACAACTGGACCCAGTGGCACGGTCATTACCCCACTGTGTACAGGCAGTAGTCGCAGCAGCGATGGCAGTACAGGCTTCAGCCTCAGTAGTCTTATTTCACCCTCTCACTTTGAGGGTACCCCATGCAGTCACAATTATTTTATTGCAAGAAAAGGTGGCATACCTATCCCCTGCTAGGCATCTTTCCTGCATGACTATATTGTTGAGCCAACCTCATATGACAATTAAACAATGCACAACTTTGAACCCTTCTACTCTGCTCCCAACTCCTGCAGACGCCACACCACATCACTGCCTGCAGGTAATCGAGCAAATGACATTACCTAGAAAAGACCTCACAGATGTTCCCTTGGATGATGCCGAAGTGACATACTAAGTGGATGGCTTGTGCAAGAGGGGTCCTGCAGGACAGAACTTAGTAGGATATGCAGTAGTCTGATACTGAGGTTATAAAAGCAAAATCCTTACCGCATAATTTATCTGCACAAGCAGCAGAACTGATTGCCCTAACACGGGCATGTATCTTAGCAAAGGGTAAATGTGTAAACATTTTTACAGATAGCCAGTACGCTTTCTCCACTGTGCATGTGTTTGCACAACAGTGGAAAAACCGGGGAATGATAACATCTACTGGCAAACCTATAAATCATGCACAGTTTATTTTAGATCTTTTAGAATCTATTCAATTACCTCAGAAAGCGGCCATTTGCAAATGTGCAGCTCACACCAAGCAACAAGATAGGATTTCAAAAGGTAATGCAAGAGCCGATACAGCTGCAAAACGGGCAGCTACAGAGATATTTCTTTTAAACGAGGAATTACAACCCTCTGAAACTTTGAATCTAGATATGTTAAAAACAATGCAGACGCACACTACGCAAGCTGAAAAACAGCGATGGATGAAACGAGGAGCAATCCTCGAAAAGGGGCTGTACATCTCTAAAGAGGGAAAACCGATACTACCCTCTAATTTGTTTTGCTATGCGGCATTGTTGAGCCATGGGCAGTGCCATGTCTCAACAGGGGGATGATACAAACTACTCTAAAAAAATGTTGTTTAATGTGTCAGATTTGTAACAAACATCATGCACAAGGGGCGATAAAGCCCAAGCAAGAGAGTTTTCCACACCACCATATCCGTTTCACACTATCTGTATAGATTTCATAGAATTGAACAAATGTGAGAATAAGAATTATTGCCTTGTCATTATAGATACGTTTTCCAGATGGGTGGAAGCCTTTCCCACCAAAAATCCAGATGCAGCTACAGTGGCAAAAGTACTTGTCAAGGAAATGATTCCTAGGTTTGGCATTCCGGAGAGAATCTATAGTGACAATGGTACACACTTTGTAAATCAAACCATACAGCAGTTGAGTAAGTATTTTGGTATTTTTTTAAAAAATCATTGTGCAATATCATCCGCTGTCTGCAGGGCTGGTTGAAAGGCATAATGGTATACTGAAAAGCAAACTGAGGAAATTAATAGCTGAGACAGGAAAAACTTGGTTGTACTGTTTACCCCTGGCACTGTTGAACATGAGAACTGTCCCTACAGCAAAAGGACTGACTCCTTTTGAAAAACTGTTTGGAAGGGCTTATTATACACCCCAATGGAAACCTCTCATGTCATCAGACCAGGAAGCTGATTTTACACTAGCTGAATATATGAAAAAGTTGTTGAGTTCTAAACATCTGTTGCAGTCTAATTCTGTTTCAGACCAAAAATGAACCGAAACATCGGAAGTGACAGTGACACCAGGAGACTGGGTATGGATTAAAATCGTGAAGCGAAAGAACTGGGCATCGCCGAGGTGGGAAGGTCCCTACCAGGTGCTTCTTTTGACACCTACTGCAGTCAAGATAGCAGAACGAGCTTCGTGGATACACCTGATGCACTGCAAGCTGGTAAAAAACTTTGAGTTGGACAAAGACCTTACCTCTCCATCAGGACCTTAAGCACAAAAGTCTGGCTACAAAGGGGGGGTCAGATCAATAGGAACTGATCCATCTCAAACCCAGTGAAGTAATCATCGGTGCTAAAGGTCCTATACGGCAGACAGTAAGATCACGTGTCCTAAGCGAGATGACAGAATCAAGTAAGATCCAAATACACCTACTTGGAAGAACCGAAGAAAACAGGAATGCAGAACAACCGTTTCCACAGAAGTATTACACGACTATCCTGTTGACTGTACTGGTAACAATAATCCTTTTATTGTGGCCATTTCTTTTCTCAGCCAAGCAAGTAGAATTAAATAAGCATGCAGAATGGCACCCGAATTTCAATACCTACCAGGCAATCAAATACGTGTATGCTGAAACCTTTAATGTTTCAAATTGCTGGGTCTGCACAGCTCTACCAACAGCACATTGGGGATTACTGCTAACTTCAGTTCCCCTAGGGGCTAGTAAGACCTGGGAAAACCTAATTCATGATACATCAAATGTCACATCAAAAGATAAAGTAGCATTGCACTTGTCCATTCGTCAGAAGGGAACAATGTGTTTTTATAAAAATGATACAGTCAAGGTAGGATGGAGCTATTGCAATGTAACAGTTCCATATAAATGCTACGCTAAATCTAATAACATCGGATCATATTGCAACACGAGCTATGATTCATTTGTTGAAATGATGCATAGGACAATCGAAGAAGTAAAACATGATGCTGTCCTCTACAAATAACTGTCCATAATCGACAGAAAAATGTTTCATGCAGGACAAGGGTATGATTATAGTAAAGTTACTACTAAAGTGGAAGATTGTTACTTCATATGCAGAAGAAAAGCATATAAATGGCTACCCGAACACTGGTCCGGTAGTTGTTTTTTGGGGTACCTGGTTCCAGCCATACGACACACGGCAGTTTTACCTCAAGGGAAAATTCGGAATGTCCGAGAAATCAAGAAGCCCGTCAATCCAGTGGGACAAATCAATGCACCCTGGAAATACCATCATGACTTAGGCCCTGAGAAAAACAATGGACTGTCGCACATGGATCTGAGTGATACCGTCATATCGTGGGCAGGCATACTACCAGCATATGGAGCAACAAAATCAATCTGGGAAGTGAAAAAATTGTCTAAACTTCTCAAAATAATGAGCAATGCAACCTTTTCTGCCTTAGAATTAGTAACCGATGAACTGACCGCCATGAGAACAGTGGTACTTCAAAATCGCATGGCTCTTGACTTCACCCTAGCGGCAAAAAGAGGTACGTGCGCTTTAATCCAGGAGGAGTGCTGTTCGTACATTCCTGACTACAGACACGAGACAGACAACCATCTTGAGGTAATTCAGCAGGTGTCGGCCAGGACCAAACCAGCACCAAATCCATTGATGGACTTTTTCCAGAAATGGTTTGGGGGTTGGGGCAGCATCCTGATGAACATTTTGATTGCCATCTGTGTAGGGATAGCCCTACTGATGGTGTGTGGGTGCTGCTGCATCCCCTGCATAAAAGGACTAGTTAAAAATTTTGTAGACATTTCAGATTCAGAAACCTTGTACCAGGATGCTGAATTCGAAGAATTACTCAAAAACTGAAAAATGCTTTCATGGGCTTAAACTAAATGACTCTCTAACTGCAAATCCTGAGTAGGAAGAGGTTAAGGGAAGAAAAAACTGTTTATGCTTGTTTTGAAAGTAGAATAAAGTATTTAAAGGGGGGAAATGTTAGAAGAATGCATAATAGCAATATGCATGCTTAGTGCATTAAAGGCTTAAAAGGGGTAATACATTTATTCTGTTCATGTTGTATGAATCTGCACAGCTACTAGAAACTTTAATAAGAGACACTTCATTCTGCTTATGCCATGAAAATATGTGCAGCTACTAGAAACTTGATGAGAGACATTTTATACTGCTTATGCCATGTGAAAATGTGCAGCTGCTAGAAGCCTTGATAAAGAAAACAATAGATGTTTGAAAGCTTAAACCATAGTCAGCATTACTTGTACCAAAGCTAGAAATGTACCTTGAATCTAGACAAAATGTAACACATGTATTAGAACTGTACAATTGAAGAATTGAAGAACCAAGGAGGGCTAAAATAAGCCCAAGGCCAGGTTGTTTTTCTCAAATGTTTTTGCAAGACAGCAATAATCTGACCATGTCAGCAATAAGTCTGGTAACATTTTCTGTGTAACATACAGAAAGCTGTGTCAGACTACGTCAGCAGTAGGTTTAGTAACATTTTCTGTGTGACATGAAGAGAACTGTATAAGAATAAAGTACAGTTTTGTACCTACCATAAATGTAGATGTTCGAGGATCCACATTGCTGCAGTCATAACCTGTGGGTAGTCCGCTGTCCTCGGTCGGCCCGAATACCAAAGTGTTAGGCTGGCGTCGGTCATAGTCGCTCAGATCTGACGTCAGTACGCAGTGGTACTAAAGCGCATGACCGACGCCATATCCTCAGTCTTTCTTGCCCCAGATGTCAGAAGGCCTAAAAAGAAAAGGCCATAGCCAAACATAGAAAATACCCAACTACCAATTACAGAAAAAATAATCACCCCAAAAGCAACACAGCAACCCTAAACTACAGAAGGGAAGGAGGGAGGGTAAATTGGACTGCAGCAATGTGGATCCTCGAACATCTACATTTATGGTAGGTACAAAACTGTACTATGTTCTTCATCTCACATTGCTGCAGTCATAACCTGTGGGTAGAATCCTAAAGCAAAGGTAAGGGAGGTTGGCCAAATCAAAAAGCACTAGGAGCTGCTAACATGCCCTGTAAAACTGCAGTGGCAAACCCAGCCCTAGATTTGGAATAAAGAGGGAGATGGTAATGTTTAGTAAAAGTGTGCACTGAACTCCAAGTAGCTGCCTCCAAAATATCCTTAGTAGCTACTCCCCTTAAAAAAGCAGTAGAAGTGGCAGTAGCCCTAGTGGAATGAGGTCTAATCCCAGCCGGAACCTCCTTTCCATGATGAGAATAACAAAAAGCAATACAATGGCTAATCCACTTAGAAATAGTTTGCTTTGAAACAGGTTTTCCTTGTGAACCCAAGGCAAAAGAAATGAATAACTGTTGAGACTGCCTGAACCCTTTAGTTCTGCTCAAATAATAACGTAACTGCCTGTGAATATCCAAAGAGTGCAAAATTTTTCCCCTTTATTTTGGGGATCAGCATAAAAAGTAGGCAAATGAATAGATTGGTTCAAGGCCACATCAGAAACAACTTTAGGCATAAAAGTAGGGTTAGTACGTAAGGATACCCTATCCTTATGAAATATTAGGAAGGGTTCAACTGCCATTAGAGCCTGTAATTCAGATACCCTCCTAGCAGGCGTAATGGCCAACAAAAAAGCAGTCTTCCAAGACAAAAACTTCAACTCAGCTGTAGCAGCAGGTTCAAAAGGAGGTAAAGTCAGCTTTTCCAACACAAAATTGAGATCCCAGGAAGGAGTAGGAGCTGTACGTGGGGGTCTTATATTCTTTGCCCCTCTAAGAAATTGCTTAAACAAAGGGTGAGAAAATAATGGTGGGTCACAGTCATAGTGAGCAGAAATGGCTGCAGCATGAACTTTCACGGAGGAGAAAGACAAACCCTTGTCTAATAATTCTGTAAGGTAATGTAGTGTAACACTCAAATTAGGTCGTGAAACATCAAAGCTCTTTGCTGTGCTCCAAAGAAAAAATCTCCTCCATTTATCAGCATAAACATTTCTTGTACTAGGCCGCCTGGCTTCCAAAATGACATTTAAAACTTGCTGAGGAAGCTGTGACCCCCCAGGGTCTAAAACAGAATATGCCAGGCTGTCAGATGCAGGGACTGTATCCTGACATTGAGGAAATGATTGCTTGCCTGAGACAAAAGGTGTGGAATTGTTGGCAAAGGCCAAGGAGGCTCCCGAACTAAACTCCTCAGCAAAGGGTACCAGTGCTGACGTGGCCAATCTGGAGCTATAAGGATCATGCAAGGCTTGTCCTGTCTGACCTTCAAGAGCACCTTGGGAAGGAGAGGCAGAGGAGGAAAGGCATAGATGTGAAGGTTGTTCCAACTGAAAGATAGAGCATCCACTTTCCAAGCTTCTGGGTGAAACATCTTTGTGCAAAATTTTGGCAGTTGGAAATTTTGTGGGGATGCGAACAGATCTATGTCTGGAGTTCCCCAAGCCACTGTCAACTGTTGAAATACATGGGGATCCAATTTCCACTCGTGGGGATCCACTAGTTGCCTGCTCAAAACATCTGCTAAGGAGTTCTGTGCTCCTGGCAGAAACCTTGCTTGAAGAGTGAGGTGCAAACTCAGAGCAGTCTCCCACAAAACCATAGCTTGTCTGCAAAGAGGGTACGAATGGGTTCCCCCCTGCTTGTTGATGTACCACATGACTGTTGTGTTGTCTGCTTGAATCAACACCTGTCCCGGATGAAGTAGATCCTTGAAAGCCATTAGAGCAAATTGGACTGCTAACATCTCCTTCATGTTGACATGCAAAAGCTGTAGTCTGGGAGGCCACGTGTCTTGAACCCATCTCCCATTGAAATGTGCTCCCCAAGCCATGTCCGAGGCATCTGTCGTAAGGATCTGACTCGCCTCTGGTTGGGTCACAGAGAGTCCCTTGTTTAGGTGACATTCCTGAGCCCACCACAAAAATTCCCTTTGGATGCAAGGTATTATCTGAATGACAGTGTCCAAATCGTGGCAGTGTTGAGTCCATACACTTTTGAGATACCATTGTAGCTTCCTCATATGTAGTTTGGCATTGGGAAGTACCAGAATACAAGATGCCATGAACCCCAAGGCTTGAAGGACTGTCCTTGCAGTCAGCCTGGACAGTAGGGATAATCTCTGAAAGTATAGGGGAAGATTTCTTTGTTTGTCCGTGGTCAGAAAAGCCATCTGAGAGGCTGTATTCAGTCTCACACCCAGAAAGCACATGTCTTGAGAGGGTACTAGACTGGACTTTGTTTCGTTCACAGAATACCCTAGGCACCTTAACACTGCCATTACATACTGTAGATGCTGAAGTAACGTGACTTTGTCTTGAGCAAGAATCAGGCAATCGTCCAAATAAGGATAAATTTGTATTCCTCTTAGTCTTAAGAAGGCTATCACAGGAGCCAGGACCTTTGTGAACACCCTGGGCAGTAGATAAGCCAAAGGGCAATGCAGAGAACTGATAATGAAAAGTACCAGCCCGAAAGCAGGAACCTCCTGCAGCTGGGCCTGATAGGAATGTGAAGATAAGCCTCTTTGAGATCCAGAGTTACCATCCAGTGATCTTTGCCTAGCAGAGGCAGAAGTTGCTGTAAAGTTAACATCTTGAATTTTGGGATGTCTAGGTATGTGTTGAGAATAGACAAATCCAGAATTGGCCTCCAAGTGTTCCCCTTCTTTGGCACAAGGAACAGGCGAGAATAAAATCCTAGGCCTACTTCTGACGGAGGTACCACCTGAATAGCCCCCATTTTTAAAAGCAAAGAAATCTGTTTGTGAGCCTCCAGCTTTTGCTGAGGAGGTATGTCCGGCATGCCTTTGAAAGGAGGCAAGGTGTGAAAATAAAACTTGTAGCCTCGATCTATAATGTCCAACACCCATTTGTCCTGGGTGACCAAAAGCCAATTTTGCTTGAAGAGTGCCAACTTTCCTCCTAGAGGAGCTGCCAGACAGGAGGAATCTGGCAGCTGGAGATACAGGTCATTGGGTCTGTTTACGAAAAGGCTGACCCCTGCCCTCACCAGAAGATTGTGCAGGAGAACTCCACGTCCTAGGTCTGAAAGAACCCTGAGCATGAGCTCTGCCCCTACCACATCTAGATCTGCCCTTAGACTGGTAATCGGAAGAAGGATATGCCCATCCTTTTGCAGGCCAATTTCTGCTAAACTTAGGGGGCTGCACTTGTAAAAATTCCTTAACTGTCTGCATGGACTTAGCTTTGTCTTCCATTTTCTTCAAAACTGACTCCACAGGAGAACCAAAAGAACTTCAGATTGGAGGAGCATCCAAAATTCGAGCTTTAACATGCTCTGACAAATTCTGATCCTTAAGCCAGGCGTGCCTACGAATGACTGAACCAGTGGCCGCCACCCTGGAAGAAGCCTGAAGAGCATCAAAGCCACACTGCAAGGAATGCTTACCTACCTGATCAGAGGCATGAACTAAATCCTGCAATTCCTTACACTCTATACCCTCAGCTAAAGCATCTACCTTAGATTTCAACTGACTTAACAGAAAATTCTGGTACTTCAGCATATGAAACTGGCAATTCAAAGCCCTCATAGCTAGTGTGGAGGTGGTATACACTTTTTTACCCCACCTATCCAAAGCTCTAGAATCTTTATCCAGAGGAACTGGATTCTTTACTACAGAAGCCCTGACACCCTTAGGTCCCTGGCTAATAGTTTCTGGGTCAGCTCTAGGACTCTTATATAAATATTTATGAGCCTCTGGAACTCTGTAGTATCTGTCTGGCTTGACAGGGGCGGAGGTAAAGAATCAGGATTAAGGGAAGCCTCAGAAAAAACATCCTGAACAACATCCAAAACAGGGGGAATGGCCAAGGGCCTATGCTGTGGTAAAAACAAAAATTCCCCAAGCCTCTTACGAGAAGCGTAGAAAGCCTGACCTTGCCACTTAAAATGCTCCCTCATGGAATGCAGGGTTTCAGAAAAGAAAAATCCTCTGGAGGAGAAGCAGAAGGACAGGAGTCCTCTGCATCCGAATCAGAATAGGGAGGAAAATCCTGAATGTCCTCAGCTGAAGACTCAGAGTAATCTGAGGAATGCTCCAAACCCTCCACCTCTGTCTCCACCCTAGGTCTCTTATCTGGAGGGGGCATAGAACCTCTGATTAACGTAATCAAATCCTCTGCCATTTTTAGCATATGTTTTTTAGGAACAGAGCCTGCAGAACTAGGGCTGACGCCTGTGCCAGAAAGACCAGGCCTAGCTTTAGAAGGTGCTTTAGTGACAGAAGTAGAAGGCCTAACAACCTTATGTAAAGAAGGAACTACAGAAACTTGAGAGGCCCCCTCGGCCTGACCTGACTCCTGAGAGGCCAATTCCTGTAATACTAAAGGCTCCCCCTGAGACTCAGCTGAAACCTCGGCTGGATCCACTGATTCCATCGTAGTTTCCAAAGAACCGGTGTCCGCAACGGACGACTCATCCTGCTTAGACTTTAACGATTTATCTTTTCGCTTCTTAGCGGTAGTGGGCGTCGGAGGATCCGACGGCATGTTGTAGTTGCACCGCTTACCAAAAACAAGTCTAGCACAATCTAACCTGCGTTTAATGGTGCGCTTATTAAATCTAGCGCAAAAGCGACACCCGACTACGTCGTGCTCAGGCCCCAAGCAAGGAATACAGAGAGAGTGGTAGTCCCTATGAGGTATCTGTTTCCCACAAGAAATACAATTATTAACTTTTTCTGACATCCGGATTTAACTGAGGCAAGAAAAGACAAAAATATTCTCCAACGGGGTACTTAGCCCAACTTGGTCTTCGGTCTGAAACTCAGAATACGAAAATTTCAGGACGCCGAACGGCACTTGCAAACGCTGCTTCTGCTTCGGACCATGCGGCAAGAAAGACTGAGGATATGGCGTCAGTCATGCGCTTTAGTACCACTGCGTACTGACGTCAGATCTGAGCGACTATGACCGACGCCATCCTAACACTTTGGTATTCGGGCCGACCGAGGACAGCGGACTACCCACAGGTTATGACTGCAGCAATGTGAGACGAAGAACATCATACTGCTCCACAGAAAATCAGACAAACCTTGTACCTACATAATTTGTCTCCCTGCTGCAAGTAATAAAGGGTGCCTTGCTTGAAACTGACATGCATTGGTCTTTGAAGTCTTTCTTTTACATAAAGTTTAAAAACAAGACCGAAATAACGGACAGACCTGAATAATAAGTAATAACACTTAAAGGCACTGACAAAGGTCAAAGTATTACAAAACAAGGAGAATCTCACAGAACAAGAGGAGACAACTGTAGTGTGCTAGAGAGAAAATAGTGTGTGTCTAGATATGCATGACTTTAGAAAGACTGCTGTTAACTCAATAAAGCTGTTTAAAAAAATGCTCATCACTTGTGACACTGGCAAATTTACATTTATACAAAAGTAATCAGACTGTATTAAATTAACATTAACAAACATTATACTTCACATATATTACTATATTATCATATAAACTAAGTAACATTACATTAATTATTCAATTCTTGACCCTTTTTTAAAGAAACATCTTTATTAAACTATCACTTATGACATAAGCAATCACACATTTATATAAATGAAAACAAACCACACTGATACAAGCCTAGTTTCAAGCATTTTACATAACAAACAATAATGACACACTCCCAGTTGCAAACATTACACATCACTTATAATCTACCCAATCATTTTTAGTCAAACATTACATAGCGCATTTAAGTCCTGCCATCTTCTAAACCTTATTCCTCCCCTGTATGTATTCTTTCCACAATTCTCATTTTTCCTATGTAGTTCGCTCCTACCCTTTTTGAGAGATCTGAATTCCAGTTGCTTTATCTGTTATTATATTCACTACTGCTAATACAGTTGGTTTGGCTTTTGATTTCCATTTTCTAGTAACTGCTTTTTTGGCAGCCACCATAATTAGACAAAACAAGGCCTTACCATGTCCAGGCAATTCAGATTCTGTATCACAGCTCAGAAAAATCATCCCCCTTGTCACACCAATCCACCCACCCAGCATCTCCGACAGTGCATCCCGCAGGGAATCCTTAAAGTTTGCCAATCCACAGCACTCCCAGAAAACATGTTCCCAAGAACCTCTTTCTTCCCAGTCACACCTCCAACATTTGCTGTCTAACTGAAAAAAATTCAGTGGAGTCAACTTGGTGTATAAAAAATATCCACGTAAACATTTCCAAGTAAAAATCCTAAATCTTCTAGATTTTGTTGCATATTTGGCAGACATACATATATCCTTCCATTGTTTCTTTGTGAATTGCTTACCTAATCTCTTCCCAATCCTAACTTCCTCTGATCGATTCAATAGTTATCATGCAATATTTTATATGCTCTAATTATTCCTTTTTGAATGGCAGCTTTTGTTCTGGATTCTACGAAAATAGTGTTGGTCTTTCATTTAGTACCTCCCCTTTCTTTCTCTTTGCCTATATTCTGATATCAATCCTTGACAGGCAAGGCAATCTCTAACCTGCAGTCCAAATAAGTTCTTGGCCTCTTCCAATTCTATTATCTTTCCCTTTCTAGTTATTTGCTCTAAATACCTTGGTTTCTTTGCAAGTTCTCTCCAATAAATTCCAAGCCTTATTGTCTATAATCCTAACTGTAGTCATCCCTATCAGAAGAATCTCCTTTCTCCATTCCCTTGTTGGCTTAGCTTCTTAGAATACATTTTGCTGCTTTGGTGGTGCTGCAGTAGCATTGTCGCCTCACAGTAAGACGCTGTCCGGTTCGATTCTCAGCTAGAGCGTCTTCTGCGTGGAGATATGCATGAATGGGCGCACCTTTGTTGAAGGTTGTGCGTCAGGGCTGGTAACTCTGCACGTAAAAATCAACTACCAATCATTAGCGGACCGGAGTTCCGCTGTGGCGACCCCTAACTGGGAAAAGCCGAAAGACACAAACAATAGATACAATATCCTGTACGATTATTGTTATTCTCCTTCAAGGCCTGCATCCAAAATCCTAGTCTCTCCTTGTTTCTTCATCATCCCTTTCTACTATAAATCATATTTTTTTCTGCTTGCACTATGTATAGGTGCCTTAACTGTGTAGCTCTAAAATACCTATTCAAATTGGGCAATCCCAATCTGCCCTGTTCTACTGGAAGAATCAGCTTATTCCACTTGACTCTTGCAGTCTTCCCTAACCAAAGTCATTCAGCTCTTTAATTGCTATCCACAACTTCTACTCTGTTTGATAAAAATATGCCTGACCTGTGTAAACGTTTTGACTGCTTGTATCTTACTATCCATATCCATTTAACAAAGCTTCCATTTTCTCAGTTTTTGTATTATCTTTTGTTTAGTCTCTTCCCACATATCCTTAGCTGCTACACCAGAATAATTTTTAATCCATACTCCTAAATACTTCAATTTATCACGAGCCCATAAATATGGATATTGCTGAACAAATGTGTGTGTGGATACATAATTTACAGCTATTGCCTTTGTTTTCGCTTCATTAATTTTGTATCCTGAAAAGATACGAAACTGTCTCAAAATATTCCACAACACAGTAATGTCTTTCGGCTTTTCTTGACTACCATACCAATTATACCCTTCAATTTCTGAGCCCCTTATTTTCTTTGCCAGTGGTTCTAAATATAATGCAAACAACAAAGGGGAAAGGACACCCTGTCTTGTCCTTCTGCTCAAGCAGAAATCATCAGAGAGGACCCCAATCACTTTAATTTTCACCTCCAATCCTTCATACATCCTTCCTAATCAACCATATTTTTTTTCAGGAAATGTAAATGCTTCCACTGCCCTGCTCATAAAGTCCCAGCTTACTCTGTCAAATGCTTTCTCTGCATCAAGACCTATGAACAACAACAGTATTTTCTTATATTCTGCTTCAATCTGGATGATCAATGTTCTGTTAATATTGTCAAATGTTTGCCTCCCCTCCACAAAACAATACTGCTCTATATCTATCGATTTGGCATTATTTTTGTCATTCTTTTAGCAATCATAGACCAGAATCATGGTTTAGTATTGAAATGGGCCTGAATGAAACTGGGTCTGATAGATTCTTTCCTTCTTTGGGTATTACAGCTACCACTGCTTTCTTCCAGGATGTTGGTACTTCTCTTAAAATACTGTTAAAGAAAACCTTCCAAATCTTTCTAAGTTTTTTTTCCCTCCTAGCTTCCAAACTTCTACAGGAATACCATCTATTCCTGAGGATTTTACATTGGTTATACATCACAATTTGTATCTCATTTCCTCCTAACGGTTAGTAATTGAGACTCATCTACTTTTAACCTTGGCATATTTAATTCTTCCATAAACATGTCCATTTGTATATTTTCTTGATTTCCATATTTCTCTGCTTTAAACAAACCTTCATAGAACTTCCAAAATATTTCTATTACTGCTACAGGATCTCATTATACCATCCTTGTTACAGGCTCCCTAAGCAAGGCGAGAGCCACTTCTACTTTCTGTCGCCTGAGACAGAGTGCTAAAAGTTTTTGTGCTCTAACGTTATTATAAAAAAAACAGTTGCTTAACAGCAATCTTTCTAAATTTGTGCATATTATTGAGGTAATCCTCTATTTTCTGCTTAGCATTCTCCAGTTGATTCTCTTTTGATTTTATGAGATTCTGCCCCTATTCTGCAATGCTTCAAACTTTGTCATTTTCTCTAAACAATTTTTGTTACGTCTTAACCATACCATTTTTTTTCTTTTTTTTATTTCTACCCTATTTTTAAACTCCAGCTTAATTTTATCCCACTCTCTAGCTATATTTTCAGAAGAAATTTCTGTCCTCTCTAATAGTTCCTGAAAAATCTCAATACTCATTCCTTAAATTCCTCTGTTTTCAACAGGCAGGTGGGAAAGTGCCAGTATCTTATTTGTATTTCACTTACCCTATGTTTTTATTTTAATTATTGGCACATGGTTTGAAATAGTTATTTGGGTATGTATCAAGACCTTCAATTAAATGCACATGTTCCTGGGAAATGTAAATTCTGTCTAGCCTAGCCCAGTTTTTATATTTTGGGGAATATGTAAATTCACTCTGAACTCCTATTACTAAATTCACATCTTCCATGCCAAATATTTTCTTTCTTCAAAAATCTAACCTCATTTGTTATACTTTCCCTTCTGAGCCCCCAGACACATCTTCACTGTTGCAAATCACATTCCGGTCCCCACCTATAAGTAATATTCCGTGATGAAACTGATAATTTCTCCCAGAATTTTCTTAAGCTCCATTACTGCAGTTTTAGGTGGAATATAAATACATGCCACTGTAGTCCTCCTCCCTTGCCAGTAACCCCTTAGCACTACAAATCTGCCATTATCTTTTTTATCCGCTTCTATCACTATATCACTATTGTATTGTTTCATCAAATTCACTTGTTCAGTGTTTTCTATGTAACCTGTAACACAGCTATTTGCATTCTACATTTTTTATATAACTTACTACTCTTTCATTTTTGTATTTATCTGAGTCCACTGACATTTAAAGACATTACAGAAACCATCATTGCATTAAAGTTATTATTCCAACCTTTTATGTACAACACCTTTGTTAAATGTTTAGTTCCAGCTTTGGTGTTAAATGCATACACTGTTTGACAGGCTGAACTTTTATACAGTTGTTTCTTGTCATATCCATTTGAGCGTTCCTGACATCTTACAAAACTTTTTGTTTTATTTAAAGCCCTCAAACAAAAGAAACAACCCTGAGACCCCCTAAAACTTACTTAATACTAAAACAAAACTATGTACATCTTTAAATACTGAAATTTTACCCTCCTAATGGGAACAAAAGTCCCCAAACCGAAAGCCACACTCTCAGAATTGAGTTAACTTAAAAGAAAGGTTAAACACACTAAGATGCATGGTACAGCTTTGTACTTCTACCAAGTGCTAACTGTTTTTGTCTTTTCTTTATAGGTCTCTCAGATGGGAAAACCCTAAATGCTTTCAGAGAACATTATCTCCTAGCCAATTTCTCTTCTCAATTTTTTTGTTTTTTCAGCCAATCACTCTCCAGCAGACTGTAGCCAGTTTCTCTCTAAGATTTCCTCCATGGAGACATGAGAACCAGGCAGCCAGTTTCTCTTTATCAGAATGTTTTCATGGAGACATGAAGATCAGCTGCAAAATTGTTACTGAGCATACATGTATTTGCTAGAAAAAAGCCTCATAATACTCAATATTCATTTTCATTTACTTACTTATAAGAATTATTAAATCAATCTAAGGTCCTTAATCCAGTCATTTCCCCATGCAAGAATGAAAAAAGTACATTAACTGTGTTTTTTTTTTTTTTGTCGTGCTCTTTTAACCAGGCGTTTTTTATTGAACTGCCTACATTTCATAAAACTGAAGAAGAAAGACAGAAGGGAGAAAGAAAAGAAAAAAAATCAGCAACACCTGTTTACAATCCTCATTTCACTTAAAAATAACTATAAAGCATGCAAAGAAAACCATACACCATAAAAATAGTGCTAATAAGAAAAAAAAAATACTTACAGTTAACTTTCTCCCTCCTCTTCCCCCCTCCAAAGCATTTTTGAACATTAATGACATGAAGTAGGGCATATGCTTCAGAATCCCTCAAGTCCAACAAATTCTGAAAAAGTCCAATATTTCCAGATTTTCTTCTTGGTCATATTTTACACACACAATTATAGCACTGTAATCCCACATTAAATTACTGGTTTTATTACTTTTCAACCCTATCTCCCAAATCCTGTCTCTGCTTTATTTCCACAGTACTCTCACTTCTGCTTGTCAGCTCCCATGCTCCTTTCCTTCACTCCAACATTTTCTGTTGAAACATTGGAAAACGTTTCACAGGTACACAGTCTCTGTGGTCCTTATTACCAGAAGAGCAAGAAGCAGTATTTCTTTGTTTTACAGCTCACTTTTTCTTGGACAAACTTTTGTATTACCTCCCTAGCATGTATTCTTCAAAACATTATGTTGTCCCTCCAACAAATAATACTTTGAAGACAGCTGGGTACAGCAGTTTGAATCTCACACCTACTTCTCAACATTCCCTGAATAGTGAAATAAACTTGCTTCTATTTTGCCTGGTGTACAATGACTAATCATTCTCCACAAACACTCTGCAGTCACACAACTTTAGTACTTAGTCCTCCTGCCACAGTTTTGTAAAAATCAACTCCTTCTGCTGGCAGGACTGCATCTTTACTATTAAAGAACTAGGTTGCTTTCTCATTGCCAGGTTTGGAATATACACACAATGCACCTTTCAACTAACTCCTGCTGTGGAATACCAGTCCAGGTGTTTATTTGTGCTTCACAGAATTAATGCAGTCTGTTCCTTACAGCTTCATAGAATTAATGCAGTCTGTTCCTTACAGTTTTCTCTGGTATAGCTGAAAATCTCAGGTTTTCCCTATGCGCTCTGTCCTCTAATTCTACTATTTGTTGAAGCATCTCTTCCTAAGCAGTCTCATTCAGCCAGTCCTTATTCCAAACTCTGATTTTTGCAGCTTAATCACCTCATCTGAATATTTGTTTAAAGCTTCTCCCATTTTTTGTAATCTTCTGGTGTTTGTGTTGATATAATCCATCATTACTTTGTTTACTTTAACCAGGTCTGTGTGTGGTTGTCTTGTATCTTCCTGTAGGTTACCAGAATTCATATTTGAAGGCTGCATTACTTTTTGCTGAAAAGTTGCAGTTCTTTCACCAGTGTTTCTTCCTCACTTTTTGTAGCCCCCCCCCCCCCCAGGTCCTCTGTATTTTTTTTTTCCCTGGCATCCAGGCAGACTTACTAGCCAGTTTCTGAAATGTACCCATAAACACATGTCTACTGGCCTTCTCTGCTGAATATCTGTTTTCACACTGGAAGAGCTAGAATTAAAATGTTACTCAATGTGCAGCCACCTTGGAAGTCCATGCAGATTATTATATCTTAATCAACTGTTTTTGATAACTCCGGAACACAAAAACTTTTGGCATAATGACTTAGGCAAAAGAAGTAGAAAGGGCTTTTCCCAAATTTAGGAAGCCTATAAACAAGAAAAATAACATGAGATACTGTAGATGTTCTAGAGGTATTTCAGAAAAATTAATGAAAATTTGTATAAAGCAGAGAAGTTGGGAAATTAAGAAAAAAGCACAAATGGAAATACTTACGGAAGACTTAAATATGCTAAGGCTAGACACAGATGAGGCAAAACAACAAACAGTTATGATGGGAGAAGATAAGATAAAACTGGTGATGTCTACAGTGGAAATTTTGAAGTTAGGCAGTATGAATGTTAACGATCTGGAAATTTCTGTTTTACAGTATTTTAAAAGGAAGGGAGGCACCGACATCCCAGAAAAAAGCTCTGGTGGCTCTAATACCTAAAGATGATAAAGACCCATCTGATCCAGCTTCATATAGGCCCATTTCAATTCTAAAACACAATTATAAAGCGTTTATGTATATAAAGGCTGAATATATAGCAAAGGTGATTCCCAAATTGATAGATCTGGACCAATGTGTTTTTGAGGTGGGGGAGGCAGACATCTGACAACATTAACAGAACAGTGATGATCCAGAGAGAAACAGAATGTAAGAAAATAGATGGAGAGAAAGCATTCAGCAATAATAAGATGAGATTTTATGAGTAGGGCAATAGAGGTTGATTAGGAGGACATAAGTAAATTTGGCCAAAAAAACAGTCCGAAGGTTTCTCTCTGACAAGTTGTGTCTGAAGAGAGGAACCAAGCAGGGTTGTCCTCTTTCCCCTTTGCTATTTGTGTTATATTTAGTACCTCTGGCAAAGAAAATAAGGGACTCAGAAATTCAAGGATATAATTGGTGTGGTGTTCAAGAAAAGTTGGCTTTAATTGCAGATATTTTGCACCTGATGGAATCAGGAAAGTACATCTCATTGCTGTGAAATATTCTGAGACACTTCCATTTTTTTTCAGGATATAAAATTAAGATAAAACAATGGATATAGCTATAAACTATGTACCCACAAATTAATCGGTCCAACAATGCCCATATTTATGGGGACATAATATAATGAAGTATTTAGTAGTATGGATTAAAAATGATTCAGTTATGGCAGGTAGGGATATGTGGGAAAGAGACTAAACAAAAGATAATACAAAAGCTGAAAAACTGGAAACTCATGCCTATGGATATGAACAGCAAGACACAAGCAATAAAAATGTTTTTTCCCCCTTTAGTTTTATACATAGGTCAGGCGTATTTTTATCAACCAAAGGAAGAGTTGTGGACAGACTTCCAAGATAGATGCATATGGAGTAACAGCTTAATTTCAGTTCTCCAGTGTTGGCTTTTTGGGTAACTTTCAGTTACTGGCTAGTAACCACACTGCCTGGATGCAAGTGAAGATAAAATTTTGAAAACCTGAAAGAAAATTAACCACAAAAGCTGATGAGAAAACACTGGCTTGGAAGAATCCTGCACTGGTTCAGCAAAATGCAGTTCAAGCTGCATCATTGGTGCAAGACATGACTTCCAATAATATATGAGAAAAAGGCAAATGTGTTCAGAGCTGAATGAAATAAATGAAACACTGGAGCATATCAACTCAAATAACACAGTGGAAAAAAATGGAAGATACTCAGATGAGCTGACAAAACTCCAAAAATCAAAGGCTTCAATGAAGAAAGGCTGGTTGAGTTTGAGACTGCTCAAGAAGAGAGGTTTCAAATAATGGTAGAATTAGAGGGCACAGCACATAGGGAAAACCTGAGATTTTCTGCTGCACTAGATAAACTTGAAGGAACAGACTGTATTAATTTTATAAAACAACACAAATAAGCAATTGGACTGGTATTCCACAGCAGTTGATAACTGACAGAACACACTGTGTGCATGCTCCAAACCTGGCCATGAGAAAGCAGCCAAGACCACTAATAGCAAAAACATTGAAAGAATTGATTCAGCTAAAACTGTAACAGGACAAAGTACTAAAAGTTGCAGATAGCAGAGTTGGTGAAAAATTATCACTAACTGCACACCAGGCAGAAGAGGAGTGCACTTACTCCAGCAATCAGGGAATGCTGAGAAGCAGGTGTGTGATTCAGGATGCTGTATCCAGCTATCTTCAGAATAACTGCCTGGAGGGTCAGCCATTTTTTGATGTAGAACATGCTGAGGAAGATGGACAAAATTTTGTCCAACAAAAAAGTGAGCTATCAAACAGAATGGGACTCTGTCTGTCATTCTTCTGATAAAGCTCATACAGAGAGAGTTTGTCAGTGAAACATTTTCCAATGTTTATAAGGAAATGCTTGAGAGACAGAGAAAAGCCCAGGAGTCAACTAGAAGAACAGAGAGGAAGTTGGAAATGAACCAGAGAATAGAGTTGCTAGATGGACATCAAAAAGAAAACCAGCAACATGGAAATTAATGAATAAATGTGGGGTTACAAAGCATCAATCCCATGAAATATGACAAAAAAGTATACCTGAAAATACTGGACCTTTTGTACTTTGTTAAACTTGTATGGGGTCTAAAACATACGTCCTACTTCATGTCATTAATGTGTGGAAGAACATTAAGGAGAGGGGAAGAGGAAGGAATTAAATAATTACAAGTTTTGAACTTAACAGTATTTACACTATGTTATATAGAAATGCATTTTCAGTTAATTATGTGTTATATGAATACTGAAGTAAGCAGGTGCCCTTTTTCCATTTCATTTCTTTCTTCTTGTTTAGTTTTAAGTAATAGAGGAACTGCAATGTAAAAAAAGAAAGCCAGGAGAAAAAAAAATGTTAAAGATTACAGGCTGTAATCCTGAGTTGTTGATGGAGAAGTCTAAATCTCAAAATGCACTCACTCGTGGCACTCCTTAAAATGGAGAACATCGATATCTGTGCAGTGACTGAGACCTGGTTCAAGGCTCTAGAGAGCACCCCTGCACTACCAGGCTATAACTAATCTTTAACATTTTTCGGCCATGTAACCTGGACCGAAACACCAAAGGCAGAGATATGTCCATATTCATGAAGGATATCCACACCTCCAGGGTAGCTGCTCAGCATAATGCATCCGAGGTTATCCAAGTCCAACTAACTCTAGGCAAAACTGCAATCCAAATTGTAGCTTGCTACAGATCCTCCACCATGCCCCAGGACTCCCACTCCTCTTTTCTTTATGTACTGGAAAATATTAGGTTCAACCAAACACCCTAATAATGGGCAATTCAACTACCCCACCATTAACTGGGAAAACTTCTCGTGTACCAACTCCTTAGCTCAACGCTTTCTGGAATTCATAAACTCCAATGCCCTGGATCAACTTATCCACACCCCCACCAGGGGCAACAATATCCTAAACCTAGTCATTACCAACATGAGTGACCGGTGTTCCACACCTGAAGTCAACTCCTCGTTGGTCCGATCCGACCATAAGCTAATCATCCTTGATATCCACATCCTGCCCCCACCCCCCATTAAGGAAACCACGGTAAAAAATTTCTCCAAAGCTAACTTTATGCTTCTTAAGACAGAAGTGGTGAACTTCATGACATCCATGCAGATGGGCAATACAGTTACAACTGCTGAATCCTACACAAATGCAATCTATAAGCAACTTACACGAGTGCATGGATCGTGCTATCCCAGACAGAACCAAGACGCTATCCTTCAAAAAAAAAGGAAGCCAATCTGGTGGTCCCCTGCCATAAACAAACTGTACAACAGAAAGAAGAAACTGCTGCAAAAGAGAGTAAAATCCCATGAGTGGAGGAGCTCCCTGGTCAGCCTCAGTAAAAAGGTGAGATCCCTTATAAGATCCACCAAAGCTAACTACGAAAACAAAATTGCCACTAATTCTAAGGACAACCACAAAGCATTCTATAGTTATGTCAAGAATCTCGATGGCAACACCCAGATCTGCTCTGAGTTACAGCACAAAGGCACGAAAATTACAGAACCAAATGATATTGCCAACATCCTGGCAGATAGGTTCAGTGCTACCTTTACCTCCCCACCACCTAAAGGGCCCATATCTATACAGGAAGAATGCAGAGTCCCTGTAATCACAACTACCCAGGTAAAAGCTGCACTCTCTAAAGCCAAAAACACAGCATCCATGGGACCGGTCAACATCCCAGGCTGCGTTTTACATGAACTTCAGAACGAATTGGCTCCCCACTTAAGCACCATGTTCAATAATAGCCTCGCATCAGGCTTTGTGCCCACTGAATGGTGTACAACAACAGATATCCCACTACACAAAGGGGGAGCCACCACTGATCCCGGGAACTATCGACCTATTAGCCTGATGAGCCTGGTCTCCAAGGCCATGGAACGTATCATCATGGAACTCAAAGACATTGGTAACCTCCAAACTCTGGAGCCCATCCAGTTCAGGTTTGTGAAAGGCAGATCATGCCTCCTGAACCTGATCGACTTCTTTGAAGCAGTCACCAAAGCCGTAGATGAGGGTAAGGTGGTTCACACAGCCTATCTTGACCTCGCCAAGGCTTTCAACACCATCCCCCATTCTGGAATTATAGCTAAACTCACTAAACTAGGTATAAATCCATACGTCACAAGATGGGTTGCCAACTGGCTCACCGACAGAACCCAAACTGTAAAGGTTGCAGACTCCAAATCTGACCTCAAAGCAGAGACAAGTGGAGTACCACAGAGTTCCGTCCTGGGACCTCTCCTGTTTGGTATCTACTTCTCTGAAGTACAGGCTAACACAGAAGGCCTCTGGCTAACGAAGTTCGCAGATGACTGCAAACTAGGAACCATAGTCAAGTCCCCAAATGATGTGGACATCCTACAGAAGAGCCTCGCTGAGACAGATGCCTGGTGTCAGAGCCATGGCCTCAAGCTCAATGCCAAAAAGTGCAGTGTCATCCCCTTTGGTAAAAACTCTGTACCCATGAACTACCACATAGGCAGCAATCTACTTAATACCGAATGTGTGATAAGAGACCTTGGGACCCAGGTGGACAGTAGTCTCTCCTTTGATAGTCACACCGCCAGAGTAGTCAGGAAGTCCTTCTACGTGGCACACCTCATCAGGAAAGGGTTCTCATCCAGGAAAAAAAGAGGTCATTGTTCCCCTCTACTCGACACTCATTAGACCCATTATAGAGTACAATGCCCCTTTTGGAATGTACCTCACAAGACATCTGCAGCAGCTGGAAAGGCCACAGAAGTACCTGAAAAAGAGGATTACTGGCCTCAAACAAATGCCCTACACTGACTGCCTCAAAAAACTCCAGCTTTACTTCGTAGCATATTGCCTACTCCGAGGTGATCTCTGCCTAACATATAAAGCTATGTCAAACCCAGAGCTGTTGGACATGCTACACCTAAAGAAATCCCAATCCCTCCAAGCTACACGCTCTAGGGACCTAAACCTTGTCACCACAATAAACAGGACATGCTGGAGGGACAGATTCCTGTCCCAGAGACTTCCCATACTCTGGAACAGGCTACTCATCTATGTCAAGCAAAGTTCTTCATTAGCACTCTTCAAGAAAAATCTTGATTAGTGGATGGGAAATTGGAAATACACCCCCGGGGATCACTTTTGTGTCTCTGCTCGACAGTGGCACAGGAAAATAACTTGCTTGGGTGGCATAAGCCAGGGAAACTTGTTGGCTAGGCTTATGTAGGCCCTTGGGCCGATAGCCTAGTACCTACCTATGAACCTATGAAGTATACAGAATAAAACGGATATGTTTTTTCTTACTTTTGCATAGGGGAATGACTGGATTAAAACCCTTGGCTTGATCTAACAAGTTTTAAGTGGAAGCAAATAAATAGACACTGAACGTAATGAACATTTTCTTTTAGCAAATGAATGTTCACAGTGCAACTGAGTAACTTGTAGATGAAAGCAGCTGTGTGTCTCGTTCTCGTGTTTCTCAGGAGACAAGCTGGTAAGAGGGCAATAAAAACAGAACACTTTTTTTAAATGACTAAACAGATAATGTTTTCTGAAAGTATTCAAGCTGTTTTCTACATCTGGGAGAGAAATAAAGAAGACAAAAACAAACACTAAGTGCAAGTAGAAGCATAGTAGATCTACATTCGTGTTGGTTGTACCATATGTCTTAGCAAGGATAAGAAGAAGTTATGTACCTACCATAACGTTCCATGTTAGTTGTCTTCTCTCGCCTTCTTTCTTGCTTGATGGGTTCGGAGCCGATCCTCGGCTCCGACTCGGCACTTGCTTTAGCTCGAGAACTCCTTTTACCAGCTCGAGGCAGCCCCATATCCCATGATGCAAGGCAGTAAGTACCCAGATCTCGTTTGTTGACAAAGGGCAATAACACCAAGCATAAAATACTTCCCAAAGGAAGAAGAAACTTACAGATGGAAAAAGGACCAGGTCTGAATGGTCTTTAGCATAATAGTTTCTTATACAAGGTCTGTCCAGGCCAGGGGAAGGAGGGAGGTGCAAGAAAGAAGGCGAGAAGACAACTAACATGGAAGCGTTATGGTAGGTACATAACTTCTTAATGTTAAGTTGTCAATCTCGCCTTCATTCTTGCTTGATGGGACCGCGTCCCTAGCACCTCTATCCTGGGTGGCTCAATGGAACAAACTCTTGAGGACTGTAGAGCCAAAACTGGCTCTGTCCCTGGAGGCCAAGTCCAATTTGTAATGGGAAACAAAAGTGTGAGGAGTGGCCCAAGTGGCGCTGCACAAATAGTGTCCAAAGGCAGTCTAGCTTGAAAAGCTGTAGAAGTAGCTAAACTCCTAGTTGAATGTGCTTTAGGTTTTGAGCACAGCTGTTTTCCCCTGATCGTATAAATTTCAGTGATGACCGAAGAAAGCCATCTGGACAAAGTCACTTTAGAAACAGGAAGGCCTTTTTTATTATCCGCATAGGAAACAAAAAGTTGATCAGATTTTCTAAATTTTTTTGTTCTGTCCAAATAATATCTAAGCTGACGGTGGACGTCAAGATAATGTAGTTTTTGTTCGGCTCTATCTGAATAGTTAGGAAAAAATACAGAGAGATCAATGGATTGATTCAGATTGTTCTTTGAAGCGACCTTAGGTAAAAAGGATGGATTGGTTCTCAAAGATACTCTGTCTTTGTGAAAAATCAAATAGGGGGGTCGAACCGAAAGAGCATGAAGTTCAGACACCCTCCTGGCAGATGTAATAGCCACTAGGAATAAAGTTTTCCAAGAAAGATATTTCAGGGAACAAGAAACAGCTGGCTCGAAAGGGGGAAGAATCAAGGATGTCAGCACTAAATTTAGATCCCACTGAGGAGGAGGATTCCTGATTGGAGGCTTTAGTAGGAAAATTCCTTTCAAGAAGGCCCTGCAGAGCCTATGGGACATAATATTATGATCTGCTACCCGACATGAAAGTTGGAGATAGCAGCCAATTGAACTCTGACTGTGGAAGAAGAGGAGCCTGCATGAAAAATCTCTGCTAAGAAGTCCAGAACTGCCTGAACAGGGGCAGTAAAAGGATCAATATTTTGGGCCTTAGCCCAATAAGAGAACCGTTTCCATTTGCTTGTGTAAATCCTCCTGGTAGAGGATTTTAGTGAAGCTACAATGATGTCTCTAACTGGGTTAGAGATCAAAGGAAGCCTGGCTAAGGAAGGAAGTGGAGCAACCATGCTGTGAGGTTGAGAGAAGGGATTGACCGGTGCAGCTGACCGGATTGGTGAATCAGTAGATCTGGCACTGGGTCCAGATGCCACGGCTGCACCAAAAGGTGATGATGGAGGAACGGGAACCAAACTTGTCGAGGCCAGTAAGGGGCAATGAGAATCAATTTGGCTCTCAAAACGGCAGCTTTCTGGATCACCTGAGGGATCAGAGGAAATGGAGGGAAGGCATAAAGAAGTCCCTGGGGCCAATCCTGGGTCAGAGCGTCTCTGGGGGGATGGCCTGATAGAGGGAAGAGGCTGAAGAAGTCTGGACATTTGCTGTTTTGGGGAGTAGCAAAAAGATCGCAACATGGGCGACCCCATTCCAGAAAAATCTCTTCCGCTATGGATTGCTTGAGAGACCACTCGTGAGGCATGAGAATAGCTCTGCTCAATCTGTCCGCTATAATGTTGGTTTTCCCAGGGATATGCGTTGCTACCAGAAACCGATGAGAGGAGATCGCCCATTGCCATAGTCTGAGCGCTTCTCGACACAAGGGGTAGGACTTGGTTCCGCCCTGTTTGTTGATATACCAAACTACAGACATGTTGTCTGTGTGGACTGCAATTGTCCCTACGGGAAGAAAGTCGTTGAGGGCTTGCAACGTTAAAAGCACTGCTCTCATCTCCAGGACATTTATGTGCAGATGGTACTCGAGCGGTTGCCACGTCCCATGAACCATCCTGCCCTGATAATGACCCCCACCCGATCAGGGAGGCATCCGTGGTGACAGTGGCTATCGGGGACGGAGGTACAAAGCACCTGCCTTGGTGAACCTGAGACGATGTGATCCACCAAGCAAGATGTTCTTTGCATGTTTGTGTCACCAGAATCTGGTGACGCATTGGGAGTTGCTGGTATGACCACTGTGTGAACAGCATCCACTGAAGGAGGCGCATGTAGAATCGAGCCAGGGAAGAAGAGTAATGGCCGCAGCCATGAGACCTAATACCTTTAGAACCATTCTGGCCTGTACTTTCTTGCTGGCCAGAATGATCCTGACATGAGTCTGAATGTCTGAAACTCTTTGTTCTGTAAGGGTAGCTGACATCCGAACAGTGTTTAAGTTTGCGCCTATGAAGGTAATAGACTGGCAGGGCGATAAGGATGACTTTTCAAGTTGATTGAGATGCCTAAAAGAGAACAAAGGTCTATTGTGTAATCCCTGGCTTGTATAAGCTGATGCCTGGTGGTGGCTGACAGGAGCCAGTCGTCGAGATCTGGAAACACCTGGAATCCTTGGCGTCTCAGGTGAGCCGTGACCACTGCCATGCATTTGGTGAACAGCCGGGGGGCTGTAGTGAGACCAAAGGGCAGGGCACTGAACTGGAAGTGACTGGACCCCAGCCGAGCGGAGAAATCTCCTGGAGCGTCTGTGAATTTTGATGTGATAGTACGCATCCTGAAGATCTATTGAGCACATCCAGTTGTCCTTCTGTAAGAAGGGCAGAATTGACTGAAGAGTGACCATTCGAATCTTGTCTTCCTGACAGACTTGTTGAGTCTGCTGAGATCCAATATTGGTCTCCAGTCTCCGTCTTTTGGGGACCAAAAGAACCTTGAGTAGATTCCGGCTCTGAATGGTCTATTGTAACTGGCTGAATGGCTCTTTTGCAGTAGTTTTGCGATTTCTAACTCTGCAATCTCCCTTAGACCGGGTGGTACATCTGGAAGGGAACTTGAGGGAAGGGACTTTCCTCGAAAGGAATTATGTAACCCTTGGATATGATCGACTGTACCCATCTGTCTTGAGTGAGGGAATGCCAGGCTTCTGGGTACAGTGATAATCTTCCCGACTGCCTCCAAGGAGGGACAGCCGGGCAACACCTCAGGGATGTTGAAAGGGCTTATCAGAGAGAGGCTCCCTGTTTCCCTGGTTCTTGGACCCCTCTGCCTCTAGAGCGGCGTCTGTTGTTGTTACCCCCTCTGCCTCTAGGGGTAAACTGACCACGTGAATCCGGCGTGACTCCTTGGGATTTACGGAACCACATCTTCCCACCCTTCTGTCCTTTGGGATAAGGCCTAGAAGGGGTGGAAAACGGACTCCAACAGCAGAAAGAGTCTTGCCGTCCTGCTCACACCTGGTCAAGGTTTCCTTCACCTGAGGGCCAAACAAAGCTGACCCATCAAAGGGAGAATTTGTGAAGGACGCCTTAAAGGGATCCACAAAATCACATAGCCGCATCCAGGCTTGGCGTCTAAGAGCCACACCTGTGCCTGCGGCTCTACTCGCTCCATCCGCAGCATAAGATATTAGCCGCATGGAGGAGTTAGCAATGGAATTGAGGGTTCCTAGCTGCGAAGCAATCTTTCTTGAGCCCCTGCAGCTGTAGGATCCTGAACTACTTCTCCCAGCTCCTTCAGGATATCTCTCTGGAGTCTGGTGAAGTGACAAAGATAATTCAGCGAGCATAGCAAAGGTCGCTGAGGAAAACATCCGCTTGCATACCTATCCATGGTCCTAGAGTCCTTATTAGGAGGATGGACGGGCACGGAAGGATCTGCAAGTTCCTTTTGGTGGCCGCAGCCACCACCATGGCATCAGCGGGGACACCCTTGGTAAGGAATTGTTTGTCACTCGGGGCAGTGATAAATTTTGAAGGCCTCCTAGGGACTGGCTCTACAGAGTCAGGAGCTGCCCACGCCTTCGTGCAATAACCTGCATAAGGGGTCGAAGGCGGAGACACCCAGGAGGTGGAGGGCCGAGATCCAAACGCCTCTAGGTATACTGACTCATCCTCAGAGGGATTGTTGGTGGGCCAGTTTCCCCTCTGTTTCAGAAGTTCTAGGATGTCTGAGAAGGAGACATCCTCAGAGGGGATCTAGGGATCCCTCTGACTCATCAAAGTCAGTATCCAGTGACAGACTCAGGGAGTCTACATGCTTCCTCTTACAAGTCCTCTTCCTAGGCGGATCTCCCGAAACATCAGGAGAATCCTCGGAAGAGGGGAAATTCCCAATGGGGAAACCTGAGGCGGAGGATCTCTGGGTCCTGTAGCAAGAGAAGTGGCAGAGATGTCAACAGGTACTATAGAGGGAGGAGCTACGGGAACAGACTGCTGACTGATACCAGTGGCCAGTACACTCTTCATTACCTCGAATGCTCCCTCCCAGGCAGGTCCGAGAGAACCCGCTCAAGAGCTAGGAACTCCGGGACCACCGAAGGGAAGTCTCCGAGGCAGATGTCGGAGCCGAGCTCACCAAGGCCGAGGCTCCAAGGGGAAGAGCGGGCTCGGACAAGGGTCCGATGCCACTCACCCCCTCGGAGGAGACCATGGAAGCCCGACCACCGAATCCCTCTAAGGAAGAGGAGATAAGAGTAGAGGCTGAAGGAACAGAAGGGGGTATCCGTCCTCCAGCCGTAGCAGTAACCATGCCCGAAGACTCCAACTCCAAACTCTGGGGTAGAGTTGAAGGAGGAACTGTAACGTGGTGTGGACCAACAGTCGTCTGCTGAGACGGACTGTGTAACATTTGGGCCAGTACCTGTGACTTGAGTAATCTACTGACCACTCTCTCTAGGTCATGATCTGACAACCTGGATGACCTTGAAGATCGGCTCCGATGGCTCCGTTCCGATAGAAGAGGTGAAGCCGGAGCCGAAAGTATCGGCTCCAAGGAAGGAGACCTCGACCTCTTCCTGGAATGAGCCATCGGAGCCGATACTACAGATCCTGTCGGCGCCGACTTCTCGGAGCCGACAGAACGTCTCGATGTATCGGCTCCAGCCGGAGCCGATACAGCCACCAAAGTAACGGTGTCGGAGCCGATCGGAGCCGACACCGATGCCTGTGCCACATGGGTGTCGGAGCCGATCGGAGCCGACATCGGTGGTCAAAATAGGTTCGCACCGATAGCCATCGGTGCCGAGTGCTATAAAGCCAGAATCGGCTCCAGCCGAGCCGATCTCGACTCAATGCAGTCGGAGCCGAGGCCGCAGGCTTAGGAACAGAAGCCTGGGCCTTGGAAACTCTTGCTGGTTTTGATGGAGCCGACTTAGCCGGAGAGCCCTCCGGCTTAAGAAGGCCCCTAAGAACCAGTTTGTTATGTCTCTCCTGCAGGACTCTCTGGCTGAAGGAGTGACAAATAGCACAGGAGTCCTGCAGGTGAAGAGGGCCCAGACAATACAGGCAAGAAGTGTGACCGTCTGTCAGAGACATCTTCTGACAGCACGAGTCACACTTCTTAAAACCTGAGACCCTCTCCTTTGACATGGTGCCGAAAAACACACACACACACACCAGTCAAATTTAACTTAAATACCAAAAGGTATTCTACAAAACCAATACACACACCCTAACAGGGGGGGGATGGGAAGGGTTTTTTAAGATACACTAACAAAAAATAAAGGAGACAGGGATTTCTGTCAGAAAGGGAATAATATAAGTTTAAAACTATCAAAACAAGGTTTTTTTAATGAAAAGGGGCTTAAAACTCACAAAAGTGAAAAACTTACCAGGAGCTGGTAAAAAGAAGACCTCCCAAGCGAAGCGGCAAACGAGATCTGGGTACTTACTGCCTTGCATCATGGGATACGGGGCTGCCTCGAGCTGGTAAAAGGAGTTCTCGAGCTAAAGCAAGTGCCGAGTCGGAGCCGAGGATCGGCTCCGAACCCATCAAGCAAGAATGAAGGCGAGATTGACAACTTAACATCTTTAATTATATGTCAATTAAAGCCTGTGAGTGCAGCTGTCAGTCTGGGACAACTGTTCCTATTAGGAGGGTTAAACTTCATTATCTGTAGTACATAGTGCTGTGTCTGTATTAAGTTATTAGGTTATGTGGGTGGTTTTTTATGGGGGGGGGGTTTCATTAAAACAAAGTATTATAAGATGTGACATAGGTTGAAACAGATATGTCAAGAAAAAACTGTATAAAAAGATCAACCTGCCAAACGTTAGGGTATGCATGTTACACAAAAATTGAAACTAGATATTTGAGAAAAAAACTGTTGTACATTAACAGGTGGGAATAATAACTTTTGATCATAACAGCAACACTTTCCATACTATACTTGAACATAAATGGTCTCACAGGTTTGTTTGTGTCTTTCGGCTTTTCCTGGTTAGGGGTCGCTACAGCAGAACTCCGGTCTGCTAATGACTGGTAGTGGATTTTTACCAACCGGGTTACCAGCCCTGACGCACAACCTTCAACGAAGGCACGCCCCATTCACGTATGCCTCCACACAGAAGACGTTCTAGCTGAGAATCCTAACGGGACAGCGTCTTGCTATGAGGCGACAATGCTACCGCAGCACCACCACCGCAGTAAATGGTCTCACAGGTATATACAAAAAAGAAAGAGTAATGAATTACATTAAAAAATGAAGAATGCAAATAGCTATACTACAGGGGACACAAATGGGAAGAAATGACCATGTGAATTTGATGAAAAATATTTCAGGATGGTCACTCAGCAAAATAGGGTTACCAGCCCTGACGCACAACCTTCAACGAAGGCACGCCCCATTCACGTATGCCTCCACACAGAAGATGTTCTAGCTGAGAATCCTAACGGGACAGCGTCTTGCTATGAGGCGACAATGCTACCGCAGCACCACCACCGTAGTAAATGGTCTCACAGGTATATACGAAAAAGAAAGAGTAATGAACTACATTAAAAAATGAAGAATGCAAATAGCTATACTACAGGGGACACAAATGGGAAGAAATGACCATGTGAATTTGATGAAAAATATTTCAGATGGTCACTCAGCAAAATATCTGAGACAACGGAAAATGGGAGTACATATATTAATTGATAGAGGAACTCCAATAGTGACAGAAGTGGAAAAAATCGATAATAATGGTAGATTTGTAGTAGTAATGGGTTACTGACAAGGAAGGAGGATTATGCTGGCAAGTATTTATATGCCACATAAAATGACTGCAATGGAGCTTAAGAAAATTCTTGGAGAAATAATTAGCTTTAAGGAGGTGATATTTATAGAGGAGGATTGAATTTGTTTTGCAACAGTGAGGATGTATGGGAGAGGGCCTAGAAGGGAAAATACAACAAAAGAGGGTACATTTTTGAAGAAATTTATGAAAATATTTGGTATGGAAGATGTGAATTAAGTAGGAGAAGCTCGGAGAGAATTTACATATTCCCCAAGGTACAAAAACCGGGCTAGGCTAGACAGAAATTATATTTCACAGAACATGTGCATTTAATTTAAGGTGTGCATCCAATAACTATTTAAAATCATGTGCCAATAACAACTACAATAAAAATGCAGGGTAAGGATATAAAAATGAGATGCAGGCACTCCCCTTTATCTGTTAAACAGAGAGGAATTTAAGAAATTGGTAGAGGAAATTATTCAGGCATTATTAGGGAAGATAGAAATTAAAAAAAATCTAACTAGGGAGTGGGACAAGACAAAAAAGTGGGGTTCAAAAACATGACAGGAATAATAGTAAAAGAGACATAGTTAAGAAGCATCTCTCAAAACAAGAACAGACAACCGCAGAGTGCTAAACAGAAAATAAGGGACTACCTGGATAATAATGCACAAGTTTCGAAAGATTGCTGTTTTTCAATAACTCCAGAGCACAAAAGCTTTTACAGCAATGGCTCAGGCAACAAAAAGAAGAAAGGGTTGTTGCCAAGCTTGGAGAACCTTTAACAAGGAAAATAATCAGAGATCCTGTAGACGTATTAGAAAGATTTCAGAAATGTTATGAAAATCTGCATAAAGGAGAACAATGTGGAGGAGATGAGATAAAAATGGTGATGTATAACCAATCTACAGCAAAGTCCCCAGGAACAGATGGTATTCCCATGGAAGCTCTGAAGCTACGAGCAAAGAAAGTGATAAAGATCTGAAGGTTTTGTTCAACAGTATTTTAAAAGGTGGAGAAGAACCAACATCCTGGAAGCAAGCCGCGGTGGATACAATACCGAAAGACCCATCAAATCCAGCTTCATATAGGCCCATTTCAATTCTGAACCATGATTATAAAGGGTTTATGTCTATAATGGCTAGAAGAATTGCAAAGGTGATGACAAAATTAATACATATGGATTAATGTGGTCTTGCGGAGGTGAGGCAAACATTTGACAGTAACAGAACAATGATGATCCAGAGGGAAGTAGAATGTAAGAAAATACCATTGTTTTTGATGGGTCTTGATGCAGAGAAAGCATCTGATATAGTAAGCTGAGAATTTATGAGTAGGGCAATGGAAGAATTTGTATTTTCTGTCACAATAATAATGTTAATTAGGAGGATATACAAAGATCACAAGCAGAAATTAATGTGTGAGGGGTCCTCCCTGACAAGTTCTGTTTGAATTTAGGAACCAAACGCTTGAAAATAACTGGAACAACAAACTTTCCAAAACGAAAAAAAAAACAACACAGGCTCCGATCTGGCTAGAATAACTCCAAAAAAGTTTAATGTGAAGCGCTTTTCGTCTTCCACCTTTGGAAGACTTCATCAGACAAAAGAAAAAACTTCATACACAGTTTTAAAATGAAAAAGGCGCCAAAGCAAAGCACAGTAATTGAATTCAGCCGCCATTCAATTAGCTAATTAAATACTAAGTTAAATAATTAAAAGTGTTCTGCATCAAAAACCTTTTTCTTGTGTTAAAAAAGTTCATGTCAGCAAAATAAGGTCATTCATTTAAAACTTCTGTTTAAAACTTTCATTTAAAAAAAAAACAAAATGCAAAACTGTACTCTAACAAAGTACAGAAAAACTGAATGAAAAGCATAAATGTAGGAAAACGTAGTTTTAAATATACGCTTGGAGTGTAAAAGAAGAAAGGAACATAATAATAATAATAATAATAATAAGTATAAAATGAGTACAAATATAACAACAGACTACTGTTCACAACACCAAGAGGTGACAGTGTCTGAAGCAAAAATGTCAGTAACTATGGACAGGGTGTCAAATACCTAAAAGTACAAATACATACAGTAAACTATGTTCTAAGATCTTAGAGAATCTGTGTTCTAAAAATGTTGAAAAATTTTAAAAACAAATTTTTAGTACTAGACTATAAAAATGTGCAAAGGAACTCGAGATGAAAAACAGGAATAAACTACAATTGCTACCGTTTGCTAACATGAAATTAAATACTATGTGTGTCACCTCAAGAGACTTCTCAACTTCAAAATACAAGTCAAAGATGTGACCTCATTTAAACCACGGGGAGTGTTGGAAGCAAATAAGTAGACAGGAAAATAGAATAGGAAGATGCCAAGACGATGAGGGAAAGGCAGTCCATACAGCCTACCTCGATCTGGCGAAGGCCTTTGATACAATACCCCACTCGGGTATCATTGAAAAACTCATCAGCTTAAATGTTAACCCATACATCATAAGATGGGTTGCAAACTGGCTGAGTGACAGAACCCACAGGGTCAGAGTTGCTGGCGCCATGTCAGACTCAAAGCCTGTCACAAGTGGTGTACCACAGGGCTCAGTCCTGGGCCCACTCTTGTTTGGCATCTACTTTTCCGAAGTACAAGCAAACACAGGAGGGTTATGGCTGACAAAGTTTGCAGATGACTGCAAACTGGGCCATAGTAAAAACACATCTGACACAGATATCCTTCAGAAGGGTCTCACAGAAACGGATAACTGGTGCCAGAGCCATGGCCTAAAGTTAAATGCCAAAAATGCATAGTCATACCCTTCGGGAAAAACAAGGTTACCCCTAGCTACCAAATAGGTGGCAATCCACTGAGTACAGAAGAAGTTATCAGGGACCTGGGGACCCAGGTTGATAGTAGTCTGTCATTCGACACCCATGTAGCTAAAGTAGTTAGGAAGACCTTCTACATTGCCCACCTTATCATGAAGGGATTCTCATCTAGATCAAGGGAGGTCATAGTCTCCCTATACTCATCACTCATCAGACCAATGATTGAGTACAATGCCCCATTCGGAATGTATCTGACCCGACACTTGCAGCAGCTGGAGAGGCCACAAAAGTTCCTCACCAAAAGGATAAAGGGTCTCAAACATCTGTCCTATGCTGCCCGACTGAAAGAACTCCAGCTCTATTCAGTCGCTACCGCTTGCTCAGAGGTGACCTTTGCCTAACATACAAGGCCATGTCAAACCCAGATTTGATGAATATGCTTCACCTCAAAAATCTAGATCCGTCAGAGCCACAAGGGCGGAGACTTAAATCTCGACACGGCTATTAATAGGACGTTCTGGAGGGATAGATTCATCACCCAAAGACTCCCTATGCTGTGGAATAAAATCCCGGTATATGTGAGGCAGAGCACCTCGCTGGCCTTGTTCAAGAGAAATCTTGACCAATGGATGGGAGATCGCAGATATACCCCAGGGATTACCTCAGTGTCACTGCTCAACAGAGGCACAGCAAAATAATGGGTATAGTTCCCCATACTAAAGGGGTGGCGTAAGCCACAAAACTATGGGCTAGGCTTGTAAATGCCCTCGGGCAGATAGCCTAGTATGAACCTATGAACCTATGAACCTATGAACGATGTTTGAATTGTAGGCTAGTTGACCATCTTCCCTATCAAGGATTGACTGCATATAGAGAAAGGGATAGGGGAATGCTAAATGAAAGGCCTGCACTGACTGAGTTTTTAAATTAACCATGAACAGAAGCTGTTAAAAATGGGATAATTTGTAGGGCATATAAAATATTTCAAAATAACTACAGTGGATATAAAAAGTGCTGACACCCGTTAAAATGCCAGGATTTTGTGATATAAAAAATGAGACCACAATAAATCATTTCAAAACTTTTCCCACCTTTAATGTGACCTTTAACCCGTACAATTCAATTGAAAAACAAATCAGTTAGGGGAAAAAACATTAAAAAAAGTACAATAAGCTAGTTGCACAAGTGTGGGCACCCTTAAACTAATACTATGTTGAAGCACCTTTTGATTTAATTACAACAGTCTTCTTGGGTACACAACTGCCATCAGTTAGAGAGACTCGGATTAACCCCAAATGAAGTTCAACTGTCCTAGTAGGATTTTCCTGACATTTGCTCAGTTGCCTGCTACAGCAAAAGTCATGGTTAGCAGAGAGCTCACAAAGCATCAACAGGATCTCATTGTTGATAGGTATCAGTCAGAAGGGTAAAAAAAAATTCCAAAGTACTGAATATACTGTGGAACACAGTGAAGACAGTCATCAAAAAGTGCAGAAAATGGGAGGCGTGGCCATGAAGAGCACCGAGTAGCAGCACTTATCAGCTCTGTCTCTTCAGATTTTCTATGACAGGAATTTTATGAAATAACTATCCTAATTGTGGATATTAAGCTTTTCATTTCTCTTGATATAAAGGATAGTATTTAACATTTTTTTAGAATATAATTTTTCCTGTCAAAACTTCTGTGGTACTCTGATCTACACCAGTTAAAAGATGAGCTTCTCTAAAACAGCACATCAGGATACTACCTTAAAAAAGGAAATACAATCCTTGCTGACTAATGTACAAGAATTAACTAGCAAAACAGACAGAATGGACTTGAAGTTGGATGATTTCAAAGAGAGAAGTACACATCAAATGGACACTATTCATGAAGACCTTAAAGAACAGAAAGATCAAATCTCAGAAATCCAAACAGCTCTCAATGATATGGACACCAGAATTCAGGAAACTGAACATAATATTGAATTTCTTTTAAAGCAAAATACCCAACTGCTATTAAAGGTAGATGATCTTGAAAACAGATCTCGTCATAATATAAGAATATTTGGATTTCCACTTGTGGGGATCCATTAGGTTTCTGCTTAGTTCGTCTGCCACAGTATTTATCTTTCATGGCAGGAATTGTGCTTGCAGATGTATTTGGTAAGTCAATGCTGTGTCCCACAAGTTCATGGCTAGTCTGCAAAGGGGGTAGGAGTGTGTGCCCCCTTGCTTGTTTATGTACCACATGACTGTGGTATTGTCCGTCTTTATCAGTAGTTGTCCTGGATGAAGTAGATCCTTGAAGGCTGTCAGGGCATTTTGAACTGCTAGCATCTCCTTTTGATTAATATGTAGATGCATTTGACTTGCGAACCATGTGCCCTGAATACATCTTCCTGCCATATGGGTCCCCCAAGCATAATCTGATGCATCTGTTGTCAAAGTCTGCCTGGCTGTGTGGTAAGGTGAATGGCTGTCCCGTGTTGTGGTGACAGGCTGTTGCCCACCATCGAAACTCCTGTTGCAGGCAGGGAATGAGGGTAATTATTGTTTCCAGGCTGTGACAATGCTGAGTCCAAACACTTTTTAGATACCATTGAAGTTTCCTCATAAGCAGTCTTGCATAGGGAATTAGCAGAATGCAGGATGCCATGAAGCCCAAAGACTGCAAAATTTTTCTTGCAGAAAACTGGGTCTTTGTTGCCAACATTTTGAAATAAGTAGTCAGTTGTCCGTGTTTGTCTGGCGTGAGATAAGCCATCTGGGCAGTTGTATTTAAGCTTGCACCCAGGAATATTATCTCTTGAGAGGGTACGAGTTTTGATTTCTTTTCGTTTACTGTGTACCCTACGCCTGTTAGTAATGTTTTTATAAACGCCAGATGCTGCAGTAGAGTGTCCTTGCTCTCTGATTGAAAAAGGCAGTCGTCCAAGTAAGGATATATTTGAATTCCTCTGTCTGCAAAAAGCAATTACTGGTGCCAGGCATTTTTTGAAGACCCTGGGCGCAGTAGATAAGCCAAAGGGCAGTGCAGAGAATTGGTAATGTATTGAGCCAGCTATAAATCTGAGGTATCTTCTGCATGATTGTCTGATTGAGACATGCAGGTATGCATCTTTTGGGTCTAAATTCACAAGCCAAGCCTTCTTGCCCAGCATGGGTAGGAGCTGCTGTAGAGTTAACATTTTGAATTTTGGAATGTCCAGGAATGTGTTCAGGCTAGACAGGTCCAGTATTGGTCTACAAGTTTTGTCCTTTCTGGGCACCAAGAAGAGCCTTGAGTAAAATCCTTGTCCCTGCTCTTGCTGTGGTACTTGCTGAATGGCCCGCATGTCCATGAGGGATGAAACTTGTTTCTATACCTCTGCCCATTGATTGCTTGGCAGGTCTGGCATACCGTTTGGCCTTGGCAGGGTGTGAAAATGCAACCTGTAGCCATGGGATACAATATTTAAGACCCATTTGTCCTGAGTGATCATGTGCCAATTTTGTGCAAACAGTGCTAGTTTTCCCCCCAAAGGAGCTGCCAGAAGATAAGTGCTTGGTGCTGGCAGGGGAAAGTCATCGAGACTGTTTCCTGTATGGCTGTGATTTTTCTTCTCCGCTTTTGGAGGTTGAAGTACCCCCATTGTTTAGGCCTGTATGAGCCTTAGGGCTGTGATCTGCCTCTGGGGCATCTGTATCTGCCTCTTCCTGGCCTGTCTGACACTGGAAAGGACCAATTCTTTCCAGGCCAGTTCCTGCTAAATCTGGGAGGCTGTACCTGTAAGAAATCCTTGACTGTTTGCATAGATTTAGCTTTGTCCTCCATTTTCTTCAATACCTCTTCTGCTTCAACACCAAACAAGGTATCATGTTGTAATGGAGCATCTAATAATTTTGCTTTAAATTGATTGGGCAGATTCTGTTCTTTTAATCAAGCATATCTCCTAATGACAAAACCCGTAACAGCAGCCCTGCAAGAAACCTCTAGAGAATCAAAACCACACTGCAAAGTATGCTTTCCTACTTGATCAGCTACATGCAATAAACCTTGCATTTCTTTGTTTTCTGCACATTCTGAATTTGTCAACATTTTTTGTTTAAGCAGTGACATTAGATATTGCTGATATTTAAGCATATGAAATCGACAATTTAAAGCTCTTTCAGCCAAAGTAGCAGAAGTATAAATCTTTTTCCCCCATCTGTCCAGGGCCTTTGAATCCCTATCAGAGGGTATACTTTTTTTGCAGTGGACGCCTTGACCGCTTTGGGACCCTGAGAGATAGTTTCTGGATCTGCAGCAGGTTTTTATAAAGAAATTTATGTGAATCAGGAACTTTGTAGTATCTGTCTGGTTTAACAGGAGCTGGAGGCAGAGAGTCAGGAGACAGTCCGGACTCTGAAAATACATCACCTACAATGTCTAAAACAGGAGGAATAGCAAGGGGCCTGTGCTGAGGTAATAAAAGGAAGTCTCTGAGCCTTTTCTTGGATTCTGAATAATCTTGGCTCTCCCAGTGGAAATGTTCCCTCACAGTATGCAAGGTTTCCCCAAAAGAATAATCCTCAGGAGGAGAGGCTGAAGGAATAGATTCTTCAGCATCAGAATCCTCTTAGGGAGGAAGAGAATATTCCTGTTCAAAGGAGGAATCAGAGGAAATGGAAACATGATCTGAAGATGCATATTCTATCTCTTGCCTAGGCCTCTTGTCAGGAGGGAGATGGGAACCCCTGATCAAAGTAATTAGGTCTTCGGCCATTTTAAGCATCTGTTTTTTAGGCATGGAGGCCTGTCCAGGAGAATGCTGTACTTGTTTCTTTGTCTTTAGAGCTGCTTTAGTCTTTGCCTTTGAAGCTGAATTTGATTTTACATATAACTGTGTAGGCCTGCAAACACCCTCAGAAGCCGATGCCTGCTTAGCGGCTCCAGACCCATCTGAGGGAATAGTTTCCGAGCGTCCAATACCTTGGGTTTCCAGTGGCCTAGTCGGCTCCATGTGGGAGTCGGAAGCGGCCTGTGGTTCTGAGGTAGCGGGCGTCAGGGGCTGTGAAAGACCCTCACTGAGAACCGGCGACAGGCCTAGCGGAAGCCTCGTCGTCGGTTTTGGACCTCGGGTGCCTGTCCTTTTCTTTGCAATTTTTATAAACTCCAGTAGTCTGTTGCTCCGACGGCATTATACAGTTAAATCTTCTGCCAAAATAATGAAATGCAAAATCGTTCTGACGCTTAATAGTGCGTTAGTTAAATCTAGCACAAAACCGACAACTAGCAACGTCGTGGTCAGGGCCTAGGCAAGGAATACAGTAAGAATGAAAATCCTTATGAGGTATTTGCTTCCCACAAGAAATACAATTATTAACTTTTCCTGACATCGGTCTGGAACAAGAAAAAAGTTTCCCCAACGGGATACTTAGCTTTAATGAAGAAAATGGTATGGTATCAGAACAATGAGTATTTCTGCATCCCTTGCTTAAATACCAAACATTTTGGCGCCAAACCTTAATGGATATTGCATAATTATTCAATTAGTAAAATCACAATAATACAATGTTACTAACTACATAAATAAAATTACTAGCATATATATTTTAAATAAATATTTTGAATTAATACGTATGGTCCCTAACCAATATCTGTATATGTTATAAATATCTATTGTGTAAAAACATTCTTAGAAAAAATCCCACTTGAAAAAAATATATATAATGAAATAAAATATCTCTTAAAAAAGACAAAGTTCATATACAGTACACTTCCCTCAATGAATAATTCACACAATGAGAAAACTCAATATAAACTACATGTAATATAAGACTGACTGTTTGTTAACAAATGTCAAAATATATTAAACTGTCCAAGCAAATCTAGCTGTCACATAGCAAAATGTATTGAGTATCAATGCTTGAAACTGTCACCACTCAATAAGTGGATTGTTCATGTTTCCTAATAACTCTCTCCATATAATAGGCTAACTAACAAAAATGTAGTCTCACTAGGAATGTAACATGACTACCATATTACATAGGGGCAACGGGTTGGTTACAATCTATATGCAGTCTTTAGGAGCCGGGAAGCCTAATGTTATACCTATCATGGGCATCCCAATATTAAAAATGGTTTGATGCTAATATATTCGTTAATTCCTGGAAAGGTAGTTGCGTCTAACATGATTTGCCATTTACTTTCCAATGCTCCTAATTTTGCCTTCCAATTTCCATTCCCCACACTGTTGTCCACCAGACTGTTCTGATGAAATCTGCTTAGGGCAGATGAAAGCGCTTAACCGATTGCATTGCATTGCTTCTATTTATGCATTCTTGTGTCTCATTTATTGGCTGTATGTGGATATGGACTGCAGTGTTTGTGAATAAACATCTGTTTTAACTAGCGAGGAATTTTTTCCATTCTTGTTACTGACACGTCTGTCAGCATTTACCAAGTGTCCAGCTCAACTCGAGTTCCAGGTCTGTGGGCGTCGGAAATACCATTTTGTTGCTTTTGTGCATTTCTTCAGTTCTTAGCTTTAATGAAGACTTGGGATCTGAAATTCGAATCTGAAAATCTCAGGAGTCGGCCGACCGGCACTTGCGAACTGCTTTTGCTTCGGGCACCGCGCGGCAAGAAAGACTGAAGAAAATGGCGTTGGCTGCATCTTTTATACCTCTGGCGCACTGACGTCAGGGAGGGGGCGACAGCAACCGACACAGGACCTACACTTTGGGACTCAGGCCGACTGCGGGTAGCCTGCCAGCAGGATAACCCAATTGTAATGACTGCAACATTGAAATACGATGAACATCTCCCTCGACAAAATCACCAATTAAGGTAAAAGATAATTTAGTATACTTTGATAATGATTACTCACCAGCAGTAATCTCCAAAAGGAAATTATTTTTGCCCTAAAAAGAACTTAAAAAGAACCAAATAAAATCCCACTTACTATTTCCACCAAGATTAAAAATCTTTCACCAGAATGCTACTAGAATTTTTGAGGACTTAGACACAACTGTTTCTTTTGTTAAAGCAAATAAACTTTAGGATAAACTTGAAGACATGGAATGAGCTACTGCTAGTCTAAAGAGGTTGCCAGAAAACGGAACATGGAAAACTTTTGAACAAAAAAAAGAAACTTAGAAAATAGCTAACGTCAGACACATATCTCTTTACTTGCTTCCTTTTTGCATGTAAGTGATGCAAATAGTCCAGGGAGATGAAATTGGATCAACAGGTACGAACTGTGAACTTATTTTGTTCACTGATAATTTGTTACTGCCTTTTTATATTGCTGTTGGTGATGGTATAGCTTTATATTTTTATGGTGATGGTATAGTTTTATATACAAACAGCTACAGTTAACTTTGAACCTAACACCACTCTTAAGTATTCAACTGCGGTACCACCTTTAACATTCTTGTAAGAAAAGCACAGTCCGGGTCTGAACTGTCTGCAAACAGCTACAGTTAACAGAGTATGACCAAAAATGTAGCTTCTGGTGTGGCTGCAATAACGATAGATGCCTCGACTCGGACACACAATGCTTTTATTCACAGATAATCAAAAAAATTAAAGTACGTTAAGCGCTTTCATCTGTATCCAGACTTCATCAGAACGTTGTCGGTACTTGTGGACAGTTAACTGAGTATGTGTCTACCTGTTTGAGCCAATATTCATTTTCTCCTGGACAGCACTCTGCTTTGGCTTGTAAGCAGCCCCCCCCCACACACACAATCTTCCACTTTCTCTTATTCCCTTCTGTTAGCAAATAGTATCCATAACGGATCAATACTGTGTATTTGTTAATTTAAACTATGACCACAGTAGCCTACTGATACAAGGTTATCCTGTTTTTCCACCTGAGAAATTAAGAAATGACTTTGTTTCACAGCAGTCCTTGGTCAATTGTGATTGTTTCTTAACACATACTTATCTTTGCTTTGTGATTGTTTCCAGCCCCCTCATACGAGCAACTAACAGGGTCTCTACCAGCTTCGTTCCCCACCCTGCCCCCTATTCCCTCCAGCCCCCAGTGGTCCCACCTTTATTGCACTCAAACCCCTCCCATCTTTCCAATAGCCAACCACAGCACTAGCCCAACACTACCTCCTCCACCTTCCCACTACTATCACACCTCCTCAACTAACATGTACAAGCATACCTTTCGTATGCTCACTGCATGCACTCTCCTTGCATATCTTACATCCTACCAAAGCTCCATCATTCCCCCACTCAACCACTACCACTGTACTACTACTCACACCACCACTCATGTCTCACCCACACTCGGCTCCCCTCCCACCAGCTCAAGAACCATCCCTATGCACCCCCCACATATTCTACCAACTATATTACTCAAACATAAAGCATCCCTACAACTTAACACAGTAACCCTCCCACCATACCTATTACCCACAGAGCACAATCATAAAGTTTCCCTTGTAAACAAATACATTCAAAAACTGAGAAAACTAATAATCTCATGCACATCAAAACTAGCCCTAAGTGGAGACATCCACCCCAACCCTGGCCCTACCATCTCCAACCCCAAACCTCATAATCAGACTAGAAACCACAACCTCTCCCATATTACAGCCAATAGAAAGCCAAGTGACTTCTTTCTACTAAGCCTAAATATTAGAAGTATATCCAACAAAGTCCATGAACTCCATGCCACCATAGACTTGTACTCCCCAGATATGGTCATCCTGACAGAATCCTGGCTAAAACCTCACATTACCAGCGAGCAAATACTCCCTACAGGTTACGGCATACTAAGAGTAGACCGGCTAAACAAAAAAGGAGGTGGTGTAGCTATAATATTTAAACAGCATCTAAACATCCAGATCTTAAAATCATCAGCTCCACAAATAGGCAATGAAGAAATAATATATACCAACCTCAAAATTAACCAAAACAAAACCATCAACATAATTGGATGCTACTTCCCACCTGGCCAAAACATCCCTCCACTAGAAAACCTCCTCAGCTGGTCTACCCACCATCTCTTAGGTGATTTCAATATTGACTGGCAATCCTGTTCTGGCAACAATCCAACCCATCATGTACACCTTCATGGCTTCACCCAACTAGTCCAGTCACCAACCAGGATAAATAAAAATTCCAGCAAGCACACTACCCTGGACTGGATACTAGTCAGTAAGAGCCCCCAGTCATATATAACAGGCTGCTTATCAGACAGCCTCAGTGATCACTCCCCAACATTCCTACTCAAAAAATACCTATACCAAGCTAAACTTGTCATCTACCATCAAATACGTAAAAAAACTAAACTTTAACCCACTCACATTCATCTCATCCCTCAAAGAATGTAACTGGCATCCTCTAAAGTACCTCAGTCTAGATGACGCAGTTGAATTTTTTAATAGTACCTTCCTGAACATCCTTAATTACCATGCCCCCATAAGATTTTCCAGAACCAAAGCACAACCCTCCCCATGGCTACAGAAAACCACTAAGTCAGAAATGAAAAACAGGGATAAAGTCTGGGAGCACTGGCGCTGGCAACTCTGTACGTAAAAATCTACTGCCAATTAGCAGACCGGAGTTCCGCTGTGGCGACCCCTAACCGGGAAAAGCCGAAAGATACAACAACTTAACACATGAGCTAACACTCATAGGGTTTTCTGTGCTGTACAGACTTCAGATTTGAAGGTACTGAATTCTAATATGTATAATTTTTTGACTACATGAAGTGTTATGTATATAACATAAACATAAATAGAATTATTCTCTTTGCAGTATTATAACCTGGTACACACAACTGATTATATATTTCATTAGTAGTTATACTGATGTTTGCTAATTGACATTTATAAAGTGTTAGATTTGAGTGTAATAGTTATTATTAAAACTTTAAATGGAAAATATAGAAGAAAGTATATGCTACAAGAAGTTCGTTGGCTTTTTCAAATAATAGTTTTATAATACTTATTGAGTAAATAGTTTTCAGCATCTAAAAGTTGCGTATATATTCACATTCAATTTTGATTATGTCTCTTATTTTGAATATTATTTTGTTATCACAGTAATGGTCTATATTTATACTCTGGTTACTGTCCTAACATAATAGCATTATTTTTGCAGAATCTCTAGTTGAGTAAGTGACATTATGACTTGCTGCATACATCTTTCCTTTTTAATTACATTGATCATTATGATAATTTTCTCTTATAGATGACTACAAAAGTAAATTCTTAGAAAATTTCATCATCAAAGATTTGTTATACATCTTACAAAGTGATTATATAGATTATGTTATATACTAACATGAACAGAAGCTAAAATTGTTTATTCAGAGTACATATTTCTCAGACAGACACTGAATAGATGTTGCCACTGAACAGAGGGTTAATTTGAGTGATCATATGTCACTCGAATTGGGAGTATTAAACTTCAGAACAGTTAAGGGTGGATATGAAGTTAATCAGTTTAAGTTATAACAGTTTACTATTAGCTTTCTTGGCATTTTCCACAATTCTTTAAAGAGTAGTTCTCATTTGTCTACTTCTTTCAATGTTTCCACATTACTTTAAAAATAATGGATATCCATGTATTCCTTTTATTTACATTAATCTATGGTTTTGGTCAAAATATTTCTCTTTCAACATCATACTACTGAATGACTTCATTGAAGAGTATTTCAATTAACATTAATGGATTAAATAATCCAAATAAGAGGGGAAGTTTCTTTAAATACCTCAAACTGCATAAAGTTCAATTAATACTCTTACAAAAAACCCATTTGAAAACAGAGGGTGTATTTAGATTAGATACTAAATCATATTCAGTGTTAGCTAGTTCAGAACATTCACAAAAGAAGAGAGGAGTAGCCATCTTATGGAACAATTCATTACCTAAACCAAAAAGTATTAATACTTATATAAAGGAATGATTTGTCTAGCTGCTATCCAGTTTAATAACAAAATATACACCTTAGTAAATCTATACTGGATTCCAGGAATATACGGTAAAACAACATTTTGATCATATTATACAACTTTCTAAGGAACATATAATATTAGTTGGTGATTTTAATTTTATTTTAGACAATAAAGAATCAGCATCACATAATAAAAGAAGAATTACAGCTTCAGCCAAATTGTTGAAAGATTTTTTGGAAACCTATTTCTTGAAAGATATACATACCTTTGCTGATTCTGACTCCTTGAATTATACTTTTTTTCAAATAGACATAATACACATTCAAAGATGTTTTTGTTTTCTAATGATTTACTAGATTCTTTAATTAATACTAAGGTGATTACATGTCTATTATCTTATCACAATTCAATAATTTACAAATTTTTAATTACCCCAACCCGTAATATTCAAATAAGTAGAATATCTGCCTATATAACCAAACTGAAAGATTTTAAAGATTTTATAACATCAGAAATTCAGAATTTTATTGAACAAAACAATATAAATTATATTTCTGAGATCTTTGTATGGGATGCTTTAAAAGCTTACCTCTCTATGGCAGAATTATAAATTGGTATAACAAAAAAAAAGAAAAGTTGGGATGAGCAGTTAATAGAAATACAAAATTAGATTCTTTGAAACTTATTCAAGAAAAAGATACTAATAAAAATGATATAAAAAAGAAAATTCTTTGAATACTAAGTATATAGAAATACTGAACCATAAAACTATGATTATTTTAGAAAAATAAAAAAAAATTAAAATTCTCCACTAATCCTAGATCTCTGAATTTATTAGATAATAAAACTAAAAGAATAAACAAATTCAATAATATAAATTAAATATACTTCCCTAAAAAGAAAAAGACTCAGGTATACAAAATATCTTAACTGAATTTAGAGATTTTTTACCAACAATTCAAGATAATAGATTCTAACCAAGAAATCAAGTCTTTCATTAACAAATTTACAAAAAAGATTATCTAGTGAACAAGTTATTATTATTGATAGACCCATCTCCTTTAAAGATATCCAATCCCAGATTACTAAATTAAAACTAAATAAAGCACTGGGAAATGACGGTATCATCCCAGAGGTTTATAAACTATTACCAGTTGATGCCTTAAAACTGCTTCATAAAATTTATATTTCCCAAAATAACAATCTAATACCTCCATCATGGAAATATACTTTTATCTCCCCAATCCTCAAAACTGATAAGGACCCTGTTAAATGTTTATCTTATAGACCTATCTCCTTATTAAACATTGATTACAAAATGTTTGTGTCAATTTTTGCAGACAGACTTAAAAGTTTTTTTGCCCACATTAGTCGATGAAGATCAAACAGGATTTTTAGTAAACAGAAATTCTTATGACAATATCAAAACAATTCTATCCTTAACTGAATCAGTTAAATACTTAAAAACAGTTTAACATTAATCAGTCTTGACAAACTGTGCTTTCGATTCAGTTAATCGGGACTATTTATTTTTACTTTTGGAGGAACTGACCTTCTCTAATAGTTTTATATATCTAATTACAAGTTTATATCAAGGTACCCAAGCATACATTAAAATAGGTACAAATATATTCCAAAATATACCAATAATTAAAGGAACAAAGCAAGGATGTCCTTTACTATTTACATTGATTATGGAACCTTGGGTTAATTTGATAAGATATGATGAAAACACTGAAGGTTATAGCTTGAGTCCTAATGATGTTTCCAAATTACAAATGTTTGCGGATGACATACTCATTACACTAGGTGGTAACAGTGCATCTATTCATGCTCTTCTTAAAGATGCTAAATACTTTCAAAAATGTCAGGTTTAACCTTTAATAACAATAAAACTAAAATCTTGACAATTGGCCCTAAAAAAATTAGAATTAATAGATGTCTATAAAAAATACCAAGCACAGTCTAATGAACTACTTTATCCGGGCACTGTAATTGCTAACATAAAAGACATTATTCAAATCAACTACAATAAAAGCTTATTGGCAAACAGGACCATCTCATTAAAGAACGGAATAAAATCCAATTTTCTATGGATGAAAAACTTTTAATTATTAAAATTATTCTATTACCTACAATTTATTATACAATCTATTTATCCCCTCCTAGTTCACTAATTAAGAAATTTAATTCTATGATACATAAATGTTATGGTTCCCTATTACACCTACAATAGCCTTATCTTATCACACGAAAAATTGGGAAAATGGAGATATAGCTTTGCCTAATTTGTAAATCTACTCAATCTCTGCAATGGCTAAAATTATTTCTCATCTTACAGATACTAAATACACAGCTAAGTGGAAGAACATTCCAGAAATATTAACGAGTGATGAAATAAAGAATAATAAATCACAGAAATTAATGCTAATAACTCCTTTATCTGGATCTTAAAAGATTATTTTTCTATCTATTCTCAGAATTTTAGAAGAAATTATATAATTCTTCTTGTGAGATCATTTAGAACCTATTTATATAAATTTGACTTGTATAAAGATTGGCTATTTCTCCTATTTTCTATAGCCTACATGCAAGGTGCTATACTTTTCTGATTTTATGAAAATGTATTCTTTTCAACAAAAAAATTTAATATTTTGGTCTCAAATGATATTTAACAATGACCTGAAATCCATTAACTTACTAAAGAATGAATATGATTTTGACACAACATCCTGGATGGATCTACACGAAAGCAGAAAATATGTATCTATTTTTTTTATATAATTCTTTTTATTGCAATTTTCAGTAAAACAAATACATCAGTAAACACCAAAGAAAATACAGAAAGCAAAACAAATTACAAAACCATTAAACAAAATATCATACATAACAACTACATAGAAACTGAAACTATATACAAATTCTACATTGCCCAGGAAATTGTTGTAAAAGTTATTCACAGTATGGTATAAAAAGATGCTGTCCATACAAAAAAGGAGAAAAAAAAGACAACAAAAAACTAATTTGAGTATATGATCAGATAGAATGCCCCAAAATTCCTTAATAATTGGCTTGTGCTTAATATTGTGAAACAAGTATTTGTGAGCCTTGAGGTGTTTAATAGCTATGTGTTTAAAACCCTCCCAAGAGAGGGAGTGTCTATTTTTCCAATTTAGGGAAATGTAATATTTAATTAACATGAAAATAGGAATCAATACCTTACATTTCCTTTCAGATAAACCCGGAGGTGGAATACGTAGAATGGTAAATTCCCATGAGAGGGTAGATTTTTCATAGCCAATTTTCTCAAGTATCACTCTCAGGGCACACCAGAGCTTATAGGAACACTTGCAACTCCAAAATATGTATCTAATAAACTTGATTCTATGACTTTATCTACTAAAAGTTCACTTCGTAAATTAATTCAGTATATGGTACTGTCTATAAATCACCAACTAAGAACATTTTATTTCACTTATATAAAGCAATTAAACTAGAGCTAGACAATATAAATATTGGAATTATTTATAACCATCCCCTTAATAACCATCCCCCAAAGACAAATCACAAATTACAATCTGCTAGTGTAACCACTTCTTCACCAAGATGGAACATTTTCACATGGAGATATTTGCACAGATCTTTTATAACCCCACTTTCTTTAAGTAAATTTAATAAGGAAAATGTTAACTTAACTGCTGGAGATGTAACAATGTAGTTAATGCTGATAAGGGGCTATATGGTATTTGAATGTACAGATTTAAATAATTTCTGGAAAGAAAATCATTTTTACAAGCAATTTTAACAGATAATTTTTTACATTCAAAATCTCTAGTATTGTTTAACACTCCTGCTCCTAACTGTATTACAGAAACTAATCAGCCTCTGCTCTGGTCTATTTTTTCAGTAGTCAGGAAAATGGTTACAAGAAATTGGAAGTCTAATTCTTCTCCCTTAGTAAATTAATTAAAAAATCTACTTTTTAAAGTATGTAATTTAGAGATATTGACCAAAAGAGTAAGATCCTCTAGGAATACTATAGTAAGCAATATGTGGAAGAAAGTTTATGATTTGTTAGATAAATAATTTAATACTAATGTATCAATATTTATAAGAATTTTCAATTTAAAATGTATTTGTGGAAAGTATCATTGTATATACTTTAAATGTTTTTTTCTTCACTGTCATTAGTAAGCATTTTCGAAATTGTACATAACTCAAGATAATTTTTTATCCATTTGAATTCAATAAAGCTGTTATAAAAAAAGTGGAGAAAATACGGGACGAAAACTGGTCGGGGAGGCTGCCAAGAGACCTACAGCAACACTAAAGGAGTTGCAGGAATTTCTGGCAAGTACTAGTTGTGTATTACATGCAATAACAATCTTCCATATTCTCTATATGTTTGGACTATGGGGTAGGGTTGCAAGACAGAAGCCTTTTCTTACACAAAAACATCCAGGCCTGGCTAAAATTTGCAAAACAATACATCAAGTCTCCCAAAAGCATGTGGGGGAAAATGTGTTATGGTCTGATGAGACCAAGGTTGAACTTTTTGGCCATAATTCCAAAAGGTACATTTGGCGCAAAAGCAACACTTTGCATCACCAAAAAAAAAAATCCCCATGGTGAAGCATGGTGGTGGTGGCAGTATCATGCTTTGGGTCACTTTTCTTCAGCTGGAACTGGGGCTTCAGTCAAGGTGGAGGCAATTATGAACAGTTCCAAATACCAGTCACGTTTGGCCCAAAACCTTTAGGTGTCTGCTAGAAAGCTGAAGATGACAAAGAATTTCACCTTTCAACAAGACAATGACCCCAAGCATACATCCAAATCAACAAAAGAATGGCTTCACCAGAACAAAATTAAAGTTTTGGAATAGACCAGCCAGAGCCCAGGCCTAAATCCAATAGGAAATCTATGGGGTGACTTGAAGATGGCTGTGCACAAGAAATGCCCCCACAATCACAGATTTGGGGCAATTATGCAAGGAAGACTGGGCAAATATTATCAAGTCAAGATGTGTCACACTGCCAGACTCCTACCCATGAAGACTGAATATTGTAATTAAATCAAAAGGTGCTTCACAAAGTATTAGTTTAAGGGTGTGCACAATTATGCAACCAGCTTACTGTAAGTTTTTTTTATCTTTTATATTTTTCCCATAACAGATTTGCTTGTTTTTCAACTGAATTGCACAGATTAGAGGTCACATTAAAGGTGGGAAACGCTTTGGAATGAGTTATTGTGGTCTCCTTTTTTATATCATAAAAACCTGGCATTTTAACAGGGGTGTGTACATTTTTTACATCCACTGTATAGGCATCAATTAGAAGAGGTCAGAAGAGATTAGATATGAACTTCACAAAGAAACAATGGGAGGACATGTATGACTTTCAAATATGCAAAACGTTTGGTGAACTTGGGCATATTGAGGCAATGTAGCAACTGCCTCATGTATACCGACAACTCTCTCCTCTTGCCTCCCAACACTCAGACTTGCAAGAGATGCACTTGTATATCCAAACTGGAAGCCATGCACTCTCCAACCAAGACCAGAACAGCTGGTCATGAGGTCAACATATGGAACACTCACAGCCCGCCAGAACACACACCAGCACTGCCTTCACATAAAAATACAAAACACACCCACCTTAGTGAAGGCTCTCAGTAAAAATCTACCCAAACAGCAGAGACCTCCAAGGCAGAAACGCACTCTACCACCAACACACAACACTAATCACGAGACACACAACTCTCCAAAAGTGTGCCACTCAACCAAAGCCCCGAAGGGAAAACAGCATGCCCAGCACAATAGTCATAAGTGACTCGATAGTGAGGCACACTGATGTCCCACTCACTAGTGTGAATAAGGTGAAAGTAACATAGTCAGCTGCCTGTCAGGTGCCAGGATCCACCACATAACCCACGCACTCAGGTCCCTCAACAACAGGTACAAATATGACTCTGCCATTGCACATCACCCAGAATGATACCACAATACAATCAGAAAAAGAGTGATTTCAACAACTAAGTTTCGGGTGTCACTCTAACGGGATACTTTATTTGTCTGCCTGGGATGACATGATTGACAGACCTCGATGCTTTGCTAGAGATGGCCTACATCTGTTACCCCTGGGCTTCCAGATACTGGCCAAGGCTCTTGCCACCCCTATAGTGCCTTTTTTAGGCGGTGTTCCAAAGACCAAATTAACACCGTAACAGCTACAAACAAATGCAATCTGAGGGTCATGCTGCTCAACGCTAGAAGTCTAAAGCTCAAATTGTACTTGCTCAAAGCACTCCTTAAAATGGAGAACATCTGCGTTTGTGCTGCAAAAGATACCTGGTTCAAAGCAGCAGAAAGCACCCCTGCACTACCAGGCTATAACTCATTCCACACCTTTCGGCCCCAGAACTTGGACCGAAGCTACAAAGGCAGTGATGTATCCATATTCATAAAGGATGCGCACACCTCCAGACTGGTAGCCCAACATAATGCATCAGAGATACTTCAGGTGCAGCTAACACTGGGGAAGACAGTGATTCAAGTCCTAGCCTGTTATAGGTCCCCAACCATGTCTCAAGACACTCGGTAACATGTTCCTAAGCACCCTGGAGAATATTAGGGTCCAACCTAACACTCTCATACTGGGTGACTTCAACTATCCCTCCATTAACTGGGAAAACTACTCATGTACCAACACACTTGCCCAACATTTCCTGGAATTCATTAATTCCACTGCCCTGGACCAGCTCATTCTTACCCCCACTAGCGGCAGCAACATCCTTGACCTGATAATTATTAACATGGGCGACCATTGCACTACACTAATAGTCAACTCCACTCTGATTAGATCCGACCACAAATTAATCACCATGGTAATCCACATCCCACATCCCTCCTACCCTCCACCCCCACAAAGGTAACCACCATGAAAAACTTCTTAAAAGCTAACTTTGGGCTCCTACGAACAGAGGTGGCAAATTTCACAGCACCCATGCAAATGGAGAATAGTTGTAGGAACGCCAAATCATACACCAATGCACGGTACGAACACGTACAGAAATGCATGGACTTCACCATAACCAATAGTTCCAAGTTGCTCTCCTCCCAGAAAAAAAAAAAAAAAAAAAAGGAAGCCAATCTGGTGGTCCCCCTGCCATAAACAAACACTACAACAAAAGGAGGAAACTGATGAGGAATAGGATGAAGTCCCATGACTAGAAAAACTCCCTCATCAAATCCTCTAAAGCTAGCTATGAAAACAGGATTGCAGCAGATAGTAAAGACAGCCGTAAGGCCTTCTATAGTTATAAAAGAATCTCCACGGCAATACTCAGATTATTTCTGAGCTACTGCACAGTGGCACCTCCTATACTGAACCAACAGATATTGCCAATATATTGGCCGACAGTTTCAGTGCCAACTTTACACCAGTCCCCCCTCCCAAAGGACCAATCACAATGCCATTAGATTGCGAGGCACCCAGTATTACTGCTGCAAAGGTTAAAACAGCACTGTCCAAGGCCAAGAATACAGCTTCTATAGCACTTGACAATATCCCTGGCTGTGTTCTACATTAACTAGAGTGAACTAGCATCTCACCTGTGTGCCCTGTTCAATCACAGCCTCACATCAGGCTTTGTCCCTATCGAATGGTGCACTGCTATAGACATCCCTCTCCACAAAGGAAGAGTGACTACAGACACTGGGAACTACCGCCCCGTTACCCTGACAAGTCTGACATGCAAAGCTATGGAACGCATCATCATGGACCTAATAAACAAGGATACAGGGAATCTCCAAACTCTGGATCCTACACAGTTTGGTTTTGTGAAGGGTAGATCATGCCTGCTCAACATGGTTGACTTCTCTGAGTCAGTCACCAGAGCTGTGGATGAAGGCAAGGTGGTTCATACAGCCTACCTTGATCTGGCCAAAGCCTTTGATACCATTCCCTACTCAGTAATCATAGAAAAACTCACTAAGGTAGGCATCAACCCCTATATCACTAGGTGGGTTGCAAACTGGCTCACAGACAGAACCTGCAGTGTGAAAGTAGCTGACTCCAAGTCAGATCGCTGACTAGTCACAAGTGGAGTCCCACAGGAATCGGTCCTGGGTCCTCTCCTGTTTGGAATCTACTTCTCAGAAGTCCAGTCCAACACGATGGGACTCTGGCTGACAAAGTACGCAGATTATTGCAAGTTGGGAGCCATTTATTAGCTCCCCAAGTGATGCTGACATCTTACAGAAAGGCCTCATTGAGACCAACGACTGGTGTCAGAACCATGGCCTTAAGTTCAATGCCAAAAAATGTGTCATCCCCTTTGGGAAAAACTCAGTTCCCATGAACTACCACATCGATGGTAGTCCACTGAACACAGAAGGTGTTATAAGAGATCTGGGAACACAGGTCGACAGCAACCTCTCTTTTGACCAGCACACTGCTACTGTGGTCAGAAAGTCCTTCTATGTGGCACAACTCACTACTAAGGGTATTGCATCCAGGAAGAGGTCATTGTCTCCCTCTACTTTTCCCTCATTAGGCCAATCATCAAGTACAATGCCCCATTTGGCATGTATCTCAAACACCTGCAACAACTGGAGAGGTCGCAAAAGTACCTCACAAATAGGATCCTAGGCCTTAAACACTTGTCCTATATGGACAGACTCAAAAAAGTCCAACTATTCTCTGCCCCATATCGCCTACTTAGAGGCAAGCTCTGCTTGACTTATAAAGCCATATCTAACCCAGCTCTGTTGGAAATGCTACATCTAAAGAAATCCCAAACCCTCCGCACCACACGCTCCAGAGACCTCAACCTCATTACCACAATCAACAGAAAGTACAGTTGTGCACACTTAACATAAATGTAGATGTTAAAGTGTACTCACTGTTGCAGTCATCACATTTGGTTTATCTGCTTGCAGTAGCCCTCAGTCGGCCTGATTATCAAAATCTTGGGCCCTATGTCGGTTGCTGTCTCATCTTCCATGACGTCAGGTAGTCAGGGGTATAAAGCATGCAGCCGATTCCATTATATCAATTTTTCTTGCCCAAGATGTCAGCAATTAAATATACATATACAAGGTTATACCTCCAACAAAAAAGCAAACACACCAAAAAGCTTTTAAGCATGGTAAAGGAGAACAAAGGTATAGCCAAAAGAAATCAGGGGGCTGGAGGGAGGGTAACCAAGACTGCAACAGTGAATACACTCGAAGACATCTACATTTATGGTAAGTGTACACAACTGAACTATGTTCATGTTTCATTGTTGCAGTCATCACATTTGGGTAGATTCCCAAGGTAAGGATGGGAGGAGGACTTAAGATAGCATTAGGACCAGCTATAAGGCCCTGCAAGGCTGCAGTGGCAAAGCCAGCTCTGGATTTTGAGAAAATTGGCAAATGGTAATGCTTGGTGAAATTATGTACAGAACTCCAGGTAGCAGCTTCTAGGATGTCCCTGGTAGGGACATCTCTGAGAAAGGCTGTAGAGGTAGATGCAGCCCTGGCTGAATGTGGTCTAATCCCCTGTGGGATAGGTTTTCCATGGTGCTTAAAGCAGAAATTAATGTAATGGCCCATCCATTTAGAAATGGTTTGCTTTGAAATAGCCTTCCCCTCTGCCCCTGCAGCAAATGCCACCAGCAGTTGTTCAGATTTCCTTTGAGGTTTAGTCCTGTCCAAGTAAAATCTAAGTTGTCTGTGCACATCTAAGGAGTGCAGTATCCATTCCCCTTTGTTCTGTGGATTAGAAAAGAGGGTTGACAAATGAATGGACTGATTAAGAGCCTTGCTGGATACTTCCTTGGGCGTGAAGGAGGGATTGGTCCCGAGGGACACCCTGTCTGCATGAAAGATGATGAAAGGCTCCACTGCCATAACGGCCTGTAATTCAGATACCATTCTTGCTGAAGTGATTGCTAAAAGGAAGGCTGTTTTCCAAGAAAGGAACTTTAATTCTGCACTTGCAGCTGGCTCAAAAGGAAGAGTGAGTTTTTCCAATACAAAGTTAAGGTCCCAGGCTGGAGTTGGGGCTCTCCTGGGTGGTCAAGTTTTTGGCCCCTTTGAGGAACTGCTTGAGCAGTGGATGAGAAAAAGAGGGGTGGTTCTGTGTTGTAATGAGCTGAAATGGCTGAGGCATGAATTTTGGAGGAAAAAGAAAGGCCCTTGTGAAGCATCTCAGTTAAATATTGAGAAGTCTGAGGTAAATTGGGTGCTGCTGTGCCCATCCCTTGAGTTTGGTTCCAGGTACAGACTCTTTTCCATTTTTTAGCATCATAAGATTTTCTAGTACTAGGCCCCTTTGCCTCCAAAATCCAACACTTGTTTACTGAGAGATTAGGTAATTAGCCAGGCTGCCAGGGTTCAGGGTTTGAAGCTGAGGGTGCAGAATCTGGCTCTCCTGCTGTGACAGCAGGGTTGGGGTCTGAGGAAGGTGCCATGGAGCCAGCACTGACACTGCGCAAAAAGGGGTACCAGTGTTGGCGTGGCCAGTCTGGTGCAATCAGTGTCATCCTTGGTTTGTCCTGTTTGATCTTTAGTAGTACACTGGAGATGAGAGGCAGAGGAGGAAAGTCATAAACTGATAGATTTTTCCAGCTGAAGGACAGAGCATCCACTTTCCAAGCTTGTTTGTGGGGAGTCCTTGTGCAGAATTTGTCCAATTGGTGGTTCTGGGGGGAGGCAAACAGGTCTATATATGGGCTCCCCCATTTATTTATCAACATGTTGAAAGTCTTTGGCTCCAGTTTCCACATGTGTGGGTCCATGAGATTTTTGCTTAGTTCGTTTGCCAATGTATTTAGTTTTCCTGGCAGGAATTGAGCCTGTAGATGCACTTGGTAGCTCAAGGCTGTGTTCCACAGAGCCATGGCTAGTTTGCAGAGGGGGTATGAATGGGTACCCCCCTGCTTGTTTATGTACCACATAACAGTAGTGTTGTCCGCCTTTACCATTAATTGTCCTGGAAGAATGTGGTCCTTGAAGGATGTCAGAGCATTCTGTACAGCTAACATTTCTTTTTGATTGATATGCAGATGCATTTGACTTGGGTTCCATTTGCCCTGAATGCAGTTCCCTGCCTGGTGAGCCCCCCATGCATAGTCTGATGCATCTGTTGTTAGGGTTTGGGCGGCAGAGGGTAGAGTGAATGGTAGACCCTTGTTTTGGTGGCAGGCCTCTGCCCACCAAAGGAACTCTAACTGTAGGCAAGGAATGATAGGAATCATTGCTTCTAGACTCTGAGAATGTTGACACCATAGGCTTTTTAGATACCACTGTAGTTTCCTCATATGCAGTTTTGCATATGGAATTAGTAGAATGCAGGAGGCCATGAACCCCAAGGCTTGCAGTATTTGCCTTGCAGATAGCAGGGATTTTGTGGCCATTAGTTTGAAGAAAGTTGTCAAATGAATATGTTTCTCTGGCGTGAGGAACGCCATCTGGGAAGTTGTGTTCAAGCTTGCTCCCAGGAATATAATTTGCTGACAGGGTAACAGATGTGAGTTATTTTCATTTATGGTGTACCCCAGACAAGTTAGCACCTTTTGTACAAATGCCAGATAATTCAAAAGTATGTCCTGGCTTTCTGCCTGAATTAGACAGTCGTCCAGGTATGGGTATATTTGAATATTTCTTTGCCTGCAAAATGCAATGACAGAGCTAGGCACTTTGTGAATACCCTGGGCACAGTAGATAAGCCAAAGGGCAGTGCAGAGAACTGATAGTGCATGTAGCCTGCTTTGAAGCGTAGGTATCTTCTGCAAGAATCCCCGATTGGGATGTGCAGGTAGACTTCCTTTAAATCCAGTGTGGCCAACCAGGCATACTTGCCTAGCATGGGAAGCAACTGTTGAAGAGTTAGCATCTTGCATTTTGGAATCACCAAAAAGGTGTTTCGGATAGAAAGATCCAGGATAGGACGCCATGAGTTGTCTTTTCTGGGTACCAGAAAAAGTCTCGAGTAGAAACCTTGTCAGTTTTTCCTCTTCTGGTGCAGTATGAATAGCCTTTAATCTTAAGAGAGAGAGTACTTGCTTTTGAGCCTCTGCCCACTGATTTGGGGGTACATCTGCCCAACCGTTTGGGGTTGGTAACATGTGGAAGTGAAATCTGTATCCTTGGGAAACTATTTAAAACCCATTTGTCCTGGGTAATGAGTTCCAAGTTTTTTTGCTTGCAGAGCAATCTTTCCCCTTAAACGAGCAGTGTTTGGGAGTTTTAAAGTTAAGTCATTGAGACAGCTTACCATGGGGGGGGGGGGGGGAGTCTTACTACTCCCTGATTTGGAAGTGGGAGCCCCCCACTGCTTAGTCCTGTGCATACCCTAGGACTGAAGCCTGGATGATCTGCTGGTTTTGGGTTTGAACTGAGAAGGCCTGGAAGAGTCAGGAAAGGACCAGTTTTTAGAGGGCCAATGCCTACTAAATCTTGGAGGCTGTACTTGTAAGAAATCTTTAACAGTTTGCATAGAATTAGCTTTTTCCTGCATCTTTTTAAGAACTTCTTCTGCTTTGTTGCCAAACAGGCGGTCCTGGTTTAAGGGAGCATCCAGCAATTTAGTTTTAACATGATCTGGCAAAGATTGCTCCTTAAGCCAAGCATGCTTTTTAAGTACAGACCTGGTGACAGCAGCCCTGCAAGATGCCTCCAGTGAATCAAAACCACATTGCAAAGTATGTTTTCCAACCTGTTCAGCAGAATGCATTAAATCCACTAAATCCTTACTTTCAGCACAATCAGGAATCAACATAATTTTCTGTTTAAGCAATCCAATAATATGCTGCTGATACTTTAACATATGAAACTGACAATTTAAGGCCCTGATGGCCAAGGTTGCAGAGGTGTAACCTTCTTACCCAATCTATCCAGCGCCCTGGAATCTCTATCAGAGGGGGTAGGATTTTGGGCAGTAGTAGCCTTAATGTCCTTAGGTCCCTGTGAAATGGTCTCAGGATCCACAGTAGGATTTTTAAAAAGGAACTTGTGAGAGTCAGGAATCCTGTAATACCTATCAGGTTTTCTGGGAGCAGGAGGTAAAGAGTCAGGGGCCAGGCTAGATTCTGAAAAGGTATCATCAACATTGTCCAGCACAGGAGGGATAGCCAAAGGCCTGTGTTGGGGCAGGAGTAAGAAATCCCTAAACCTCTTTTTAGAATCAGAGTAATCCTGGCTTTCCCAGCAAAAATGCTCCCTAAGAGTATGCAAGGTTTCACCAAAAGAAATATCCTCGGGGGAGAAGCAGAGGGAATAGTGTACTCTGCATCAGAATCCTCATAGGTAGATAAGGGTAAATCCTGGACATCAGAGGAAAGAGAAATTTCAGAATCCTGGTCAGAAGTATCACAAGCAAATTCAGTCCTAGGTCTCTTAGAGGGAGAAGGTTGGCTTCCCCTAATTAAAGTAATAAGGTCTTCAGCCATTCTTATCATTTGTTTTTTAGGCAAAGAGGCCTGACCATGCGGTCTGGGCGTCAGTTTTCTAGGCATGGTTCGAGTTTTAGGCCTTGAAGAAGAAGATGGCGTTGGTTTAATATGCAAGTCAGTAGGCCTGAATACACCCTCAGAAGCCGGTCCCTGCACAGTGGCTCCGGACCTATCCAAGGTAGAGACATCCGCACGTTCCACAGTTGAAGCATCTCACGGCATACCAGACTCTGAATGGGTCTCAGTAGAGGCCTGTGAATCTGAAGTATTGAGTATCAGGGCTGTGAAAGCACCTCACTGAGTACCGGCGAACTGGCGACTAGCTTAGGAGAAGCGTCGTTGGCAGCTTTGGACCTAGGCTATCTGCATTTTTTTCGATATGTCGGTAGTCAGGTGGCTTACCAAAGACATATCTGGATAATTGAACTGAGTACCAAAATATTTAGAAGTGAAAATATACCAAGGACAAATAGTTCATGGTTTAAGTAAGGCACAAAACCGACAGCGAGGTACATCATGGTCAGGGCATAGGCAAGGAATACAGTACAAATTAAAATCTTTATGAGGTACTTGCTTTCCACAAGAAATACAGTTATTGACTTTTACTGACATTGGTTTAGAGCAAGAAAAAAAGATTCCCCAATGGGGTACTTAGCTTTAGTTGAAGGCTTCGGTTCTGAAACTCGAAAACGAAAACTTCAGGAGTCGGCTGACCGTCACTTGAGAAAGTACAGTTGTGTACACTTACCATAAATGTAGATGTTAGAGTGTCTTCACTGTTGCAGTCATGACTGTAGGGTTCGCCCCTGCTGGCAGGCAGTCCTCGGTCGGCCAGAATCCCAAAGTCTGGGTCCGGCGTTGGCTGTTCAGCTATGCTCCCTGACGTCAGAGCACCAGGAGTACAAAGCTGACAGCTGACGCCATGTTCTCCAGTTTTTCTTGCCCCAGATGTCAGGAGGTCCAAAAAGAGTAAGGTCCCATACCCTTTGCAAATACACCTCAGAGGAAGGGTGAAAAAAGGAACCACACAAAAGAAAAAATAAGAGGGGACAGGAGGGAGGGAAACCCAGACTGCAACAGTGAAGACACTCTAACATCTACATTTATGGTAAGTGTACACAACTGTACTATGTTCATCGTGTTTCACTGTTGCAGTCATGACTGTAGGGTAGAATCCCAAAGCAGAATGAAAGGGAGGTGGTCATAAAGTAGAGAGGGTGGCTATAAGGCCCTGCAAGACTGCAGAAGCAAAGCCTGCCCTAGACTTAGAGTAGAGAGGTAGATTGTAGTGCTTGGAAAAAGTATGCACTGAACTCCAAGTTGCAGCTTCCAAAATGTCTTTGGTAGGAACTCCCCTGAAGGAAGGCAGCTGAAGTGGCAGCAGCTCTGGTAGAGTGAGTCCTTATACTCCCTGGGATTTGCTTTCCATGGTGTGAATAGCAAAATCTGATTCCATGAGCAATCCATTTAGAAATGGTCTGTTTTGAAATGGCTTTACCTTGGGAACTTGAAGCATAAGAAACAAACAATTGCTCTGATTTCCTGATGTCCTTGGTTCTGTCCAGGTAAAAACGTAGTTGTCTGTGTACGTCCAAAGAATGTAAGATCCTTTCCCCTTTATTTTGAGGAGTGGGGAAAAAAGTTGGCAAGTGGATAGTTTGATTTAAAGCCACTTTGGAAACCACCTTAGGCATGAAAGTAGGATTAGTCCTTAAAGACACCCTGTCTTGATGAAAAATAATATAAGGTTCTACAGCCATAAGAGCTTGCAACTCTGAAACTCTCCTGGCAGAGGTCAGAGCTAACAGGATGGCTGTCTTCCAAGATAAAAACTTGATGTCAGATGTGGCAGCAGGCTCAAAAGGAGGTAAGGTGAGCTTTTCCAAAACATAGTTGAGATCCCAAGCAGGAATGGGAGGAGATCTAGGGGGCCTTAAGTTCTTAGCTCCTCTGAGAAACTGTCTCATGAGCTGGTGGGAAAAGATTGGAGGGTCTGTATTATAATGAGAAGAAATAGCAGAGGCATGAATCTTTATGGAAGAGAAAGAGAGACCCTTATGTAAGAGGTCTGTCAGGTAAAGTAAAATCTGAAGAATGTTAGGAATAAGAGGATCAGAATAGTGAGCCTGCATCCAGGAACAAAATCTTTTACATTTTCCTGCATAAGATTTTCTAGTGCTAGGACGTCTGGCTTCTAAAATGACATCCATAACCTGCTTGGGTAGGAGAGAATGATTCAAAGACCCTGGATTAACCAGGCCGCCATGCTGAGAGTTTTGGCATGGGAGTGTAGAACCTGACCCTGGTGTTGGGACAGAAGGTTCGGAGTCTGTGGTAAAACCCAAGCCGGCTCCAGACAAAGGTTTTTCAGTGTTGGGCACCAAAACTGTCGAAGCCAATTTGGGGTCAGCAAGATTATCATCTTGGGCTTGTCCTGTTTGATCTTTAATAATACTTGTGGAAGAAGAGGAAGAGGCAGAAAGGCATATCCCGAGAGGTTTCTCCAACTGAATGATAGTGCATCCACTTTCCAAGCTTGTTCGTGGAAAGTCCTGGTGTAAAAAATCTGTAGTTGATGATTGAGGTGGGATGCAAAGAGGTCTATGTGAGGACATCCCCAGACTGCAGTAATCATCTTGAATATTTCGGTGTCCAGCATCCATTCGTGAGGGTCTGAAAGGTTTCTGCTCAGACTGTCTGCCAGGAAGTTTTGCTTCCCTGGTAGAAACTGTGCTTGAAGGTCCAGATTGCAAGCTAGAGCTGTGTTCCAAAGATCCATGGCTAGTCTGCAAAGGGGATAGGAATGAGATCCCCCTTGCTTGTTTATGTACCACATAACTGTGGTGTTGTCTGTCCGCATCAGTAGTTGTCCTGGTTGTAGAAGATTCCTGAAGGCCAATAGAGCTTTCTGAATGGCTAACATTTCCTTTAAATTGATATGCAGGTTCTTCTGATCCTTTGTACAAAGGCCCTGCAGACAGTTGCCCTGAAAATGGGCTCCCCATGCATAATCTGTAAGACATCCTTGCTGTCTGCCTAAATAAGACAGTCGTCCAGATAAGGGTACATTTGAATTCCCTTGAGTCTGCAATAAGCTACTACTGGAGCCAGGCATTTGGTGAAGACCCTGGGCGCAGTAGACAATCCTAAGGGCAGCGCAGGGAATCGATAGTGCCTCGATCCGGCCGTGAACTCTAGGTATTTTCTGCGTTCCTGCCTGATGGGAATGTGTAAATATGCCTCCTTTAAATCCAAAGTCACCATCCATGCATTTTTGGTCAGCATTGGAAGTAGCTGCTGTAGAGTAAGCATCTTGAATTTTGGTATCTCTAGAAAGGTGTTCAAGACTGACAGATCCAGAATGGGTCTCCATGAATTTTGCTTCCTGGGGACTAGAAAGAGCCTTGAGTAAAAACCTTGTCCCATTTCTGAAAGTGGAACTAGTTCTATGGCTTTCATAGCAAAGAGAGCTTCCACCTGGTTTAAGGCCTCTGACCAGTGATGTTTTGGATCCGCTTGGCCTTGGTACGGTATGAAAATGGAATTTGTAACCTCTTGAAACTACATCCAGAACCCACTTGTCTTGGGTTATACGAGTCCAATTTAGGTGAAAAAGAAAAAGTTTTCCTCCGAGAGGGGCTTCCAGGCAAGAAGTTCCTGCAGCCCAACAGAGGGAGTCACTGAGTCTGTTTCCTATGAGTTGGCGACCTGTCCTCTCCTCCCCTAGGGGTGGAAGCAGTCCACTGTCTTGGTCTATAAGAGGCTTGCGTTTGAGACCTTCCTCGGGAGCGTCTGTATCTACCCCTCTGAGGCCTGTCTGAATTGGGAAAGGACCAATTTTTTGTAGGCCAATTCCTACTAAATCTGGGTGGCTGTACTTGTAAGAAATCTTTAACTGTTTGCATGGATTTTGCTTTGTCCTCCAACTTTTTAACCACCTCTTCAGCTTTAGATCCAAACAAAACATTATACTGAACAGGAGCATCCAGTAATTTAGCTTTTACTTGATCTGGCAAATTTTGTTCCTTTAACCATGCATGCCTTCCTATTACTGTGCCAGAGGCAGCAGCCCTACAACAAGCCTCCAAGGCATCAAATCCACAGTGTAAACCATGCTTCCCAACTTGTTCAGTGGCATGCAGTAAGTCATGTAACTCCTTATCATCTGCACAGGCGGAAATGGAAGTTAGCTTCTGTTTTAGAACAGACAGGAGAAATTGCTGGTATTTCAGCATATGAAACTGACAGTTTAAAGCCCTAATAGATAAAGTAGCAGAAGTGTACACTTTTTTGCCCCATCTTTCTAAAGATCTGGAATCCTTCTCAGTGGGAATGGTGTTTTTAGCAGAAGTGGCCTTTACGCCCTTAGGACCCTGAGAAATGGTTTCAGGGTCAGCAATAGGGTTCTTGTATAAAAACTGGTGGGAATCAGGAACCCTATAGTATCTGTCTGGCTTAACAGGAGCTGGAGGAAAAGAATCAGGAGTTAAGTTAGCCTCCGAAAAAGCATCATCCACAATATCCAAAATAGGAGGAATAGCCAGGGGTCTATGTTGGGGAAGAAGAAGAAAATCCCTTAGTCTTTTCTTAAATTCTGAATACTCCTGTCCTTCCCAGTGGAAATGTTCCCTCATTTTATGCAAAGTTTCCCCAAAAGAGAAAACCTCAGGGGGAGAAGCTGAAGGAATGGATTCCTCAGCATCAGAATCCTCATAAGGAGGGAAAGAATATTCCTGGTCAGAAGAAGAAACTGAAGAAACAGAAGCCTGATCAGAGGAGTCGTAATAAACTTCCTGCCTTGGCCTTTTATCTGGGGGGGGATGTGAACCCCTAATCATAGTAAGTCCGTCCTCCGCCATCTTAAGTAACTGTTTCTGAGACTTGGGAGCCGGATCAGAAGTGGCCTGGGCTGCAGTCTTTGATTTGGAAGAAGTCTTTGCCTTTGTCTTTATTAGAAGCTGAGTAGGCCTGAAAACCCCTTCGGAAGCCGGTACCTGCACAGCGGCTCCGGACCCATTCGAAGGAGCATTGTCTGAAGGTCCTGCAACAGAAATATTCAAAGGCCTAGTTGGCTCCTCGTGGGAGTCCGTTTCGGCTATTGGTTCCGAAATGGCCGACGACAGGGGCTGCAAAAGCGCCTCACTGATGATGGCCGAACCTGAAGCTGGCTCTGCTTGTGCGATATTGTCTGATTTGGACCTCGGAGGCCTGTCGTTGTCCTTGTGTCGTTTGTGAACTCCGGTAGCTGGAACCGTATCCGATGACATTTTGTAATTAAAACGCCTACCGAAGTAATGAAATGCAAAATCGTACCTTCGTTTAATAGTACGTTGATTGAATCTAGCAAAAAACCGACAACTAGCTACGTCGTGGTCAGGGCCTAAGCAAGGAATACAGTAAGAATGAAAATCCTTATGAGGTATTTGCTTCCCACATGAAATACAATTATTAACTTTTTCTGACATCGGACTGGAGCAAGAAAAAGTTTCAACGGGGTACTTAGCTTTGAGTAGGAGAAGAAAGTCTTCGGACTGAAGTTTGTTTAGAAAAAAGTGTCAGGAGTCAGCCGACCGGCACTTGAGAACTGCTATCACCGCACGGCAAGAAAGACTGGGGAACATGGCGTCGGCTGTCAGCTTTGTACTCCTGGCGCTCTAACGTCAGGGAGCATAGCTGAACAGCCAACGCCGGAGCCACACTTTGGGATTCTGGCCAACCGAGGACTGCCTGCCGGCAGGGGAGAACCCTACAGTCATGACTGCAACAGTGAAACACGATGAACATCTGCTTCTGCTTCGGGCACTGCACAACAAGAAATACTGATGTAATGGCGTCGGCTGCATGCTTTATATCCCTGACTACCTGACGTCATGGAAGATGAGACCGCAACCAACGCAGGACCCAAGACTTTGATAATCAGGCCGACTGAGGGCTTTTGCAAGCAGATAACCCAAATGTGATGACTGCAACAGTGAAACACGAAGAACATCGTGCTGGAGGGACAGATTCATAACCCAGAGTGCCCATGCTATGGAAAACACTTCCCATACATTTCAAACAGAGCACCTCACTGGCCTTCTTCAAGAGAAATCTTGATGAGGGGATGGGAAATAGAAAATTCACCCTAGGGATCACTCCAGTGGCTCTACTCGACAGAGGCACCGGAAACCTAAGGACAGGTGGCACAATGCAAGGGTAATCCTATGGGATAGGCTTGTAAAAGCTCCAGGGCCATTAGCCTAGTACATACCTATGAACCTATAAGATTTAGGATTTTTGCCTTGAAGTACATGCATAGATACTTTTGCACACCACAAGCAGACTCCAAAGAATTTTTCCTCAGGTAGATGGCATATGTTGGAGGTGTGATGGGGAAGAAAGAGGTAGATGGGAACATACGTTGTTGAAGTGTACTGATTTGGCAGACTTTAAAAATCCCCTACAAAGTACTCGGTCAGGAATACTGGGAAAGCAAATGACTAACCAAGGGAATGATTTTTGAGCTGGCATTCAGGATCTGAACTGCCTAGACATAGTAAGGCCTTGTAAAGTTTAATTCTGGTGGCTGTCAAAACAGCAATTACTAGAAAATGGAAATCAAAATGTAAACCAACTAAACTCGAAGTGGTGAATATTGTTAACACAGATAAAAAGAAAAGGAAGTGGGATCTGTAGAAATGGGTAAGAGTTAATTACACAGAAAAACAATGAAAAACTGTGGGAACAATACATGCAAAAAATGTTTTGGAGGATAAATGAAGTTTAAGAGAAGGCAAGAACTGAATAATTTCTGTAACGTTCCTTAAAATATAGGCTATATATGTGGCAATGTTTGTAAATATGAACTTAATATCGTTTGATTACTTTTATATAAAGTAAGTTTGCTTAGGTCACAAAGGATTTTCTTCTTTAAACACCTAAAGTGAAAATAAATCCCTACATCAACCACATAACTCACAGATAGGATGTAATAGATCAAAACAGGGAAAGCCAAATCTACAAGAAAGCAGTCACCAGTAGTGTCCCTCAGAGTTCAGTGCTGGGACCTCTCTTTTTGTGCATTTACTTCTCAGAAGTAAAAAAAAATACCAAAGGGTTCTGGCTGACTAAGTCTGCAGATGAAAGCAAGCTAGGTGTAGTAAATGAATTCTCACATGAACTGGCCACCCCGCAGTAAGGTTTGTCCCAAAAAAACAACTGGTTATTGAATCATGAACTGAAACTGAATGCTAAAAATGCATTATCATATCCTTTGGAAGTCTTCAACCATGGTGATCTACCACACTGACAATACCTCCTTGAGAGTGACCCAGTTTGGGATTTGATAACTTATGTGGGCAGAAACCACACTTTTGACCAACATGCATCCATTGTCATAAGAACATCCTTCTATATTGCACAGCTTATAAACTAACAGATTGTGACTACATTTAGAGATATCACTATCCCATTTATGCAGCCCTCATTAGGCCAATCATAGATTTTACCCTTTGGCATATATCTGTTCTGAAGCATGCAAGAAGTGGAACTCACAGAGATTCTTTACTAAAAGGATACAAGCCCTAAACAATATATCCTACATGGACAGACTCAGAGCCCTGTCTCTACAGTTGGTAACCTACAACCTGCTAATTGGTGAACTCTGTTTGGCATATAAGCAATCCTCTAACTTAATTCTGATGGACCTCCGGCACATCAGCAACTCAAATGGCATCAGAAATAATCTGTTCAGTGATCTAAACCTTTTCTGCAACGTCAGCAGAAAGGTATGGAAGAACATGTACATCTTGCAAGGGACAGCACTGCTCTGACACAAACTTGCTATCCATGTAAAACACTGCTCATCCCTGTCCACACATTCAAGCACAGCTTGGATATGTGGATGGGTAATAGAAAATTTAACTCAGGATTGCTCACTATACAATAAAGAGAAGCAGCTCCTAAGCATTTTTCTCATGGATAGGTTCCTTCAAATTATCTATGGTAGGATCCCAGTTTTTCCCACCAGGAGTAATATATAATCACCATCAACCATGGGATGGGTAAGGTCAATCTAACATCAAATGGAACAACATTAACCATTCATTAATGAGGTAGGTCCACTGGACAACAGTCCCTTTTAGGGGTGACCCAGGAGCAATGTCTGGTTAAGTGACTTGTTTAATATCACAGTAGGCAAAATGAAGGCAGAGGGAATGAAACCTTGTACCGCAGGAACCACAGCTCACAGCCTTAACCCACTGTGCCACCTGCCACTACACACATGGATAGGCTAAATTCAAGCATCAAAAGAGAAACTGGCTAGGCTTAAAATGTTATACAAGGGCAGCTATCTTTGCACTTGTCTATGAAGCTATAAGGTGTTTAATCACAACTGAACTACTTGCAAATGCTTTCTGTAGTGATGTTACCGGATACAGAATCTCAAGTTGGACCTTACATACTGCACTGCTATACAGAATATTTTGCAATATACAAGGAGCTACTAATGTACTGCATGCTACACAATCAACTTTATTCTGCTCCAGTTTTGATGGCGTTAAATAACTAGGTTCATTTCTCTTTGCATATGCCTGTCTTGATCTCTGGTGTAGCCTTTAAATGTCTTGACCTTTTAAAATCATGATTTTTTTGTTGGATATTTATACATTTTGTATTTTACATTAATGTTCTCTATACTATATATTTATTTCTTAATGTTGTGTTTTACAGTCTTTTCTAGCTTTTAGTGTGCTACTTACCTTATCTACAATATTATGCAGTATTTCAATACAATAAAGTTGAAGTTACAGCTGTAATCAGACTATTGAGACCAGCTGACATAACTAAGAGATGCAGAAAACCAAAAGGAGAGCTAACCACAGATGAAAAACGCAGCTGCAAACAACAGGTTAAAACCAAGGTCCAGACGATTTATTAAATCCAACGAAAATACAGAAGTAAGCGCTTTCGCGTAGTAAAACCTACGCTTCATCAGACAATTAAAGCATAAAAGACTAGTACCTTTTATACTGAATTAAAGCGGGAAACTACCCAATTAATTAAACAATCAATTCATTGCTGTTATTATGCAAACGCTGAGTTAATTCACAGATCACAATAAAATCTGGATACAAAAAATCTGGATACAAAAAATACTAAAAAACTACATTTATAAAAACTGCATGTATAAAAAATATATAAATAATTAATACAAAAATAAATGCCTACTGATACATGCAAGCAAATCATATATTATATATTATATTTAACGTAACTACGAACAACACTGCCAACCATTCATAAACAAATGTTTTGAAATGACTTGTACTATCCCAGTCAAAAGTCTGGCATAGTTAAACATTGTTCAATTCAAGTATCGGTCTTATCAACACATAATTATTGAGACCTGGGGATAAATGTGACCCGAGTTTAAAAATCCATTTTAACTCGGCTATAGCTAGTTCATTGTCCAGATCTCCACCCCGTAATCTCTGTCCTACCACTTGTAGTACTCTAAAACAAAAACTATGTGAAGGGTATTCTATTACATGTTGGGCCAGGGCATTAGTTTCTTTACCTTTACGAATATCGTAAAGGTGATTATAAATTCTATCTTGCAGCCTCCTAGTGGTCAAACCCACATAAAAGGCCTGACACAGTTTACAGGTAGCAAGATAAATTATATTCCCAGTGTCACAAGTAGCATAAAATTTAGGAAAAAACTCAAAATTAGTCATATGATTCCTATATGTCTGTGTATCTGTTATATAAATACATCTACTACAATGATTACAAGGATATGTGCCCTGAACCACTGGCATTAAGCAAATTGACAATGGAGCAACACTACGATCATTGCATAAAATCCTTTTAAGATTCTCTCAGTTTTTGTAAAGAAAACTAGGTTTACCACCTACTATTACTCTGGTATTATTATCTATCATGAGTACATTCCAATTCCTAAATATAACTTCTTTAATCACCCCAGTGTCACTAGTATATTTTGTGACATATTTTACTAACTTCCCAGCATCAAATGCTTTCGCATTAATAGTGCGGTTTCTAGGCCCTTTAAATTCAGGAACAATGGGCTGTTCCAAATTAGCAGATGAACATGGCGTGTCTATGATGTTATGTTTAATATTCCTCACCAAGGTCCCATTATACCCCCTTTGCAAAAACAAAGTCTCCATGAAATCAGCCTCATCCAATAGAGACCGTCTTTCTCTACAAAGTCTTTGGACTCTTAAAAACTGACTTGTAACAATACCAGAAAAAACAGTTCTAGGATGCATACTATCAAAGGGAAGTAGACTATTTTTCCAAACTGATTTCCTATATAAAGAGGTCATAACAGAACCACAATCCGATAACTTTAGTGTTAAATCTAGAAAATGTATTTCATTAGCCGAAACCTCACTGGTAAACCTGAGGAAAGAAGTGGTGGTCTCTAAATAACTCAAAAATTCATTGAAATCTTCTCTAGACCCTTCCCATATTATGAGGACGTCGTCCACAAAACGTTTATATAGTATCACATGCTTTAACATTTCATGCTGAAACAGATAAGTTTTCTCCCACTGTAAAACTACAAGATTCGCGTAGGTATTGGCGCAGGGGGTGCCCATGGCCACCCCCCACTGTTGTAGATAATGTGTGTTCATAAACAGAAAAACATTATTGTATAGTACAATCTCAAGAAGTTGACGTACTAAAATCATCCTATCATTACTAAAGTGAGGTTCACCAACCAGTAGTTCACAAATAAATTGTATTCCTATATCATTTGGTATAGATGTGAACAAGTTCTTGACATCTGGTGTGATAAATAAATAACTATTAGTTTTGTCAAGAATCAGAGTATTGAGAGTATCTAACAAATCATAAGCATCTCTCAGAATAGAAGAATATTTATTCACTACAGGTCTAAGTAAATGTTCCAAAAAACTAGATACATGAGATGTAACCCATCCCTCACTAGTAACAATAGGTCTCATGGGAACAGGGGAAACTCCTTTATGTATCTTCGGAAGACCTTTAATAACTGGTGTCACCGGATGCTCAATATGTAGATACTCAAATATTTCAACACTAATTTGCCTGCACATAAGCAAATCATGCAATGTATCATGTACATTATGTATAATAATGTCCACACTACTCTGCTCAATCTCTTTATATGTGGTCATATCTGAGAGCATAGACAACATACTGGTCTTATAGTCTAAGGTGTTCAAAACTACTATACCCCCACCATTATCGGCAGGCTTGATGGTAATATCAGTATTAAATTTAAGGTCATCTAGCGCCCTAGATTCCTGCAATGTTAAATTGTAAAACCTACCCTTCTTTCTTGCATGAGAAAATAAGAGCATAAAAATCATTCTCACACAGTCTAAGAAAAGAATCCACATGTGGAGGCAGGTTAGGTACAAAGCAACTATTACGTCTAAACTTAGATATTATATTGTCCTCCAAAGACATAGACTGCTAATCATAAAAAAGTAACTTCAATGAGATCCGACGACAAAACAATCTCAAATCTGTCAAAGCATCACTCAAAGTTGCTAAATGGGCAGGAATAAAATTAAGCCCTCTATTCAGTAAGTTAATGTGTGGAGTGTCCAAGTCAAAACCAGAAAGGTTAAAAACCAGACTAGTCAATGTTTTGTCCTTCTGTTGTAGTCGAACTTCTCTCCTGAAAACTTTCTTTTTCTGGGACCTCGACTGATGGATCTCCCCCTGTTCTGTGGCACAAACTTCTTCTTGTAGGGTAAAAAAGAAGCATTGTTCGACTGAATTATTTTGGGGATAGCTCCAGCACTAGGAGCCGAAACCACCTGTTTCTGAAAGAACATTTGTTGATTAGGCGGGGGCGTGTCACTTGCAGTAGAAGGAACATTGACACGCCCATCTACAACCGGCTCATTAGGCAAATTGTCATCCCCTAAAGGAAAAGTAGAAATAGATGTAGGAGCTGAAGGCAAAACAGGAGCCTTCGTGGTATTAACAGTCAAAGTTGTAGGTGTCACTATTGAATTAGTCAAATCTGATACATTGCTGCTGTCAGTAGTACGTAAATTTGGAGACCTGGGCCATACAAACACCTGGCCCCTTGCAAAATCGTTATGGTCCCGTGTAAGTTTGCGCTGTTTGGTGTTCCTAAGTCTCTCCCCAAACGCACTCACCTGCAAGCATACATTACGTAGCTTATTCATACAAAAGTCAGAGAGAAATCGTTCACTCAGTTAATTAATGTTCTCTATACTATATATTTATTTCTTAATGTTGTGTTTTACAGTCTTTTCTAGTTTTTAGTGTGCTACTTACCTTATCTACAATATTATGCAGTATTTCAATACAATAAAGTTGAAGTTACAGGTGTAGCTGTAATTAGATTATTGAGACCAGCTGACATAACTAAGAGATGACTAAATATTAAAACCATCTGTGACAGGCTAATGATATATACAACATGATGCAGACAGTATGTAAAACGGACTGGTACATAAACAATCTACAAAAAAAATTACCCTTGGATGCCAATAAAGGAATATGCTACCCACCATTCATTTACATTTGACAGCAATGCAACACTAATTGATAAGGCTTTTCACTTGAAGTTCAATGGATAAAAAATGTCTAAGAAAGAAAAAAGTATGACTGTTGATGAAGCAAACATGCAGACTTACTTTCCCAATCATTACGGACATCAACATTCCAAAAATAGTGGCAGACTTCATGCCCTGTAACACCTTTCACTGCATGTGTTGCTTTTAAAGGATCCAAAACAATACCATTCTCTTCAACTTCTCTCCTGTACACCTGCATAATCCAAAAAAGAGTGACAAAAAATGAAATATTCTATTCCTATAAAAATGTTTTCACTGAAGATATAAAACTTGATCTCAGAGCAAAAATGGTTAATGTTAAATGCTGGATAACAAATAAGCATAAACGTTTATCATGGCTGCACTGGGTAAATGCCCTCAAGAAAAAAAGCCTCCACTAATACACGTCTAACTAATTTCTTCCATTAAGCAGACTAAACACATAGAAAAACAGTTTATGAGCTATAAAAAACATATAAAGTCAGTTTTAGCTTGCACCTGATGTACAGACACACACAAACTTGATTAGAGCCCAGGTGACTTCAGTTTGATTAGCAGCTCAAGCATTTGACAGCACAGGCAAGAAACAGTCACTGCCATCCCGTAGGGAGGTACTGGGGCTCTTGGTTGGCTTGGGCCACTAATCTGATGAAACAGCCTCCTCTGAGGAGTGGTAGCATGTCAAGCTGCTAGGCAACCATCACAGGAAGGGTATGGGAACAGTCACCCAAGCCACTGATGGTAGCCCTTGTCAGCATGTGTGGAGGAAATGCAAGTGCGTAGACAGAGATGCAGGGGCAGTCCTTCAGGGGATACAAGTATTCATGCTGCCACTGGAGGAGGGGCTTGGGTAACAAATAATGCCTTTACTGCCAGGATGCTGGTGAAGGCACAAACTAAATTCTGTGATGTCTGCCCACATGCTGGCCATTATCCCATCAGGTCTGGTGGTGTCCAAATCAGGAGAATGAATGGGCTTCAGTCCAGTAGGGAAGCGACTTGATGTTTGGTAAAGGAGATGAGACAGAAGCATCAAGAAAAAATTGCAAGTCAAAAAAAAAAATATCAGGAGCCAGGTTTGATATGTTCAAACATAAAAGTATTCTAGGGAAAGGTTGCAGAAACACAGCAAAATAGTACAGTTCTAAGAAAGTACAGTTGTGTACACTTACCATAAATGTAGATTTTCGAGTGTATTCACTGTTGCAGTCATCACATTTGGGTTATCCCAGCCAGGGTAACCCTCAGTCGGCCCGAATACCAGAGGCTTACTATTTCTGGGTCGGTTGCTGTCGCTTCAGGACTGACGTCAGGTCGTCAGTAGTATAAAGTAAGGCAGCCGACACCATTACATCAGTTTTACTTGCCCTAACTGTTAGGAGCCTCCAAGTGGGAGCCAGGATATGGTGGAAGAACCCCACCAGTAGAAAGTAAATACCAAAAAGTTCCTTGTAATAAGAGAGAGAGAGAGAGAGAGAGAGAAAGGACGATGGATGGAGGGAAACCAAGACTGCAACAGTGAATACACTCTAACATGTACATTTATGGTAAGTGTACACAACTGTACTAAGTTCTTCGTATTTCACTGTTGCAGTCATCACATTTGAGTTGATTCCCAAAGCTGAGGAAAAGGGTGGAGGCAGTCAAGAAGACTGGGGGCTGGCTAGGATGCCCTGCAAGACTGCAGTGGCAAAGCCTGCCCTGGATTTGGAGAAGATAGGCAGGTGGTAATGCTTGGTGACGGCATGACGTCCATGTTGTAGACTCCAGGATGTCCCTGGTGGGGACTCCTCTGAGGGAAGTGTAGAGGTTGCTCTGGCAGAGTGAGTTCTGACCCCCTTAGGGGGAGGTTTCCCGTGTTTATTGTAGCATAAATGGATGCAGTGTGCTATCCATTTGGAAATGGTTTGTTTGGATATGGCTTTGCTCTCTGCTCCTGCAGCAAAGCTGACTAAAAACTGATCAGTCTTTCTGAATGATTTAGTCCTGTCTAGATAGAATCTGAGCTGTCTGTGCACATCTAGAGAGTACAGTATTCTTTCCCCCTTGTTTTGTGGGTTAGGAAAAAAGGTGGGCAAATGAATGGATTGGTTGAGAGTCACACTGGACACCACTTTTGGCATGAAGGATGGGTTAGTCCTGAGGAAGACGTTGTCAGCATGGAAAATGATGAAGGGCTTCACAGCCATTAGTGCTTGTAGTTTGGATACTCTTCTTGCTGAAGTGATGGCCAGAAGCAAGGTTGTCTTCCATCAGAGAAACTTTAATTCTGCTGAAGCAGCTTGTTCAAAGTGGGGCAGGGTGAGTTTCTCTAATACAAAGTTTAGGTCACAAGCTCGGGTAGGTGCTCTTCTGGGTGGCCTCAAGTTGCTAGCCCCTCTGAGGAACTGTTTGATGAGAGGGTGTGAGAAAAGTGGCTGCTCAGTGCTGAAATGAGCAGAGATAGCAGAGGCATGAATTTTAATAGAGGAAAAGTATGGATCCCTGTGTAGTAGGTCAGCTAGGTAATCTAGGATGAGAGGTAGGGAGGGCTGTGCCGTATCGGCTCCCTTAGCCTGGATCCAGGTGCACAACCTTTTCTATTTGTCAGCATAAGACTTTCTAGTGCTAGGGTGTTTGGCCTCACGTATAACATCTTTACTGAGATTGGGAGCTTGTACAGTGGTCAGGGAATATGCCAGGCTGCCAAATTGAGGGTCTGCAATTGGGGATGCATGAATTCTTCTTCCCTCTGGGTCAGGAGTGTTGGGATCTGAGGGAGATGCCATGGTAGCAGAGGGGACAAGCTGCACAGCAGTGGGTACACCAGTGCTGGCGTGGCCAGTCTGGGGCAATCAGGATTAGTCCTTGGTTTTTCTTCCTTTATTTTGAGCCGTACCCTGGTAATGAGAGGTAGTGGGGGAAATGCATAGACTGAGTGATTGACCCACTGGAAAGATAGAGCTTCCACTTTCCAGGCCCTGCAGTGAGGCTCCCTGGTGTAGAACTTTCTGAGCTGATGATTGGAGTGGGAAGCAGAGAGATCTACCTTCGGGGTGCCCCACTTCTGAGTTATGAGGGTGAAGGTTCTTTGGGTTAGCAGCCACTTCTGTGGGTCCAGAAGATTTCTGCTTAAGTTGTCTGCCAGAGAGTTTAGACAGCCTGGCAGGAATTGTGCTAACAGGTGTAGTTGCATGGCTGGGGCTGTGCGCCAAATGCTCATGGCGAGCCTGCATAGAGGGTAGGAGTGAGTCCCTCCCTGCTTGTTGATATACCACATCACTGTGGTGTTGTCTGTTTTGATCAGTAGAGCCCCTGTGGACAGAAGGGGTTTGAAAGCTGTCAATGCGTACTGGACAGCTAACATCTCTTTTTGGGTGATGTGCAGATTATTTGATGTGGGCTCCATTGGCCCTGTACACACCTGCCATTCAGGTGTGCACCCCAGGCATAGTCTAATGCGTCTCTGGTGAGGGTCTGGGTGGCATGGTGAGGAGGGTTGTCCCTTGTTGTGGTAGCATGGTGCTGCCCACCAAAGGAAATCTTTCCTTAGACAAGGTTATCACTGGTATAAGAGTTTCTAGGTCTTGAGATTGTTGACACCAAAGGGTTTTTAGGTACCAATGAAGTTTCTTCATATGCAGACTGGCATATGGAATGCGTAGAATGCAAGATGCCATGAACCCCAGGGCTTGCAGGACTTTCCTTGCGGATAACTGGGGTCTGGTGGCTAGTTGAGAGAAATAGGCTGACAGGTAAGTTTATTTTTCTGGTGTAAGGAATGCCATCTGGGATGCTGTGTCCAGGCTTGCTCACAGGAATATAATTTTTTGGGTGGGTAATAGTTTGGATTTCTTTTCACTGATAGTGTACCCTAGGGAGGTCAGCAGGTCCTTTACAAAGGCCGGGTGCTTGAGCAGCTTTTCCTGACTGTCTGCCTGAATTAGGTAGTCTAAGTATGGGTAAATTTGAATATTTCTTTGCCTGCAAAAAGCAATGGCGGGAGCCAGGCATTTTGTGAAAACTCGGAGCAGTAGATAAGCCAAAGGGAAGTGCACAGAACTGAAACTGCAGAGATCCTGCCCTGAAACGTAGAAACTTGCTGCATAATTCCCTGACTGGGGTGTGTAGGCCTCTTTTAGGTCTAGGGTGGCTAGCCAGGCATCCTTGGAGAGCATAGGTAGTAGTTGCTGAAAGGTAAGCAATCTGAATTTTGGCATCACCAGGAAGGTGTTTAGAATGGATAAATTGAAGATGAGGTGTCAGGTGCCCTCTTTTCTTGGTACCAGGAACAGCCTGGAGTAGAAACCTTGGCCTATCTATTCTGCAGGAACGTGCTCCATTGCCCTCATGGAGAGGGGGGAAAGGACTTGCATTTTGGCCTCTGCCCACTGGTTTGGAGGTAGATCTGGGAACCATTTTGGGGTTGGTGGAGTGTGGAAAGAAAATTTGTATCCCTGGGACACTATGTTGAGGACCCAGTGGTTGTTGGTAATGGTGGCCCAGGTGCTTGCGCAGAAGGAACGTTTTCAGCCCGGGGCAAGTGGAGAGGGAGGGGGTGGAAGTGGAGAGTCATTGTGAGTTCTTACCTTTAAGGGGTGGCTTTGCACTCCCTGGTTTAGAAGTGGAGGTATTCCATTGCTTTGATCTCTGCATTCCCTGTGGCTGTTGTCTTGGGAGGGGTCTGTGCTGAACTGACCAGCAGGGGGCAGGAAAGGACCAGTGTTTGGAGGGGCAATGCCTACTGAACCTGGGTGGCTGGACCTGCAGGAAATCCGTAACTGTCTGCATAGATTTAGCTTTTTCTTCCATCTTTTTTAAGACCTCCTCTGCCTTGGTGCCAAATAAGCTGTCTTTGTGCAAGTGTGCATCCAATAGTTTAGATTTGGCATGGTCTGTTCCTTAAGCCAAGCATACCTTCTAAGGACAGAACCGGTGACTGCTGCCCTGCAAGTTGCTTCTATGGCATCAACACCAAAATGTAAGTTGTGCTTAGTTACTTGACTTGCAGAATGCATTAATTCTTGCCACTCTATTTTCTGCACAAGCAGGAAAAGTCAATATTTTGTTTGAGGAGTTCCATGGTATGCTGCTGGAACTGACAATTTAGTGCTCTAATAACAAGAGTAGCAGAGGTGTATACTTTTATACCCCATCTGTCTAATGCTCGGGAATCCCTATCTGAGGGGATGGGATTCTTAGCAGAAGTTGCTTTAATTCCTTTTGGCCTTTGGGAGACAACCTCAGGGTCAGCAGTAGGATTTTTGAAAATAAATTTGTGAGAGTCAGGGACTCTGTAAAACCAGTTAGGTTTCCAGGGAGCAGGAGGAAGGGTGTCAGGAGTTAAAACTAGATTCCATGAAATCAACATCCAGGACAGGAAGAATGGCCAGGCGTCTGTGCTGTGGAAGATCTAAAAATTCCCTGAGTCTCTTTTGAGACTGAGGGTAGTCCTGACATTCCCATTGGAAATGCTCCCTTAAAGTATGAAGGGTTTTCCCAAAGGAAAAATCTTCGGGTGGAGAGGCTGAAAGAATGGATTCCTCTGCATCAGAATCCTCATAAGCAGAGCGGGGTTGCGTGTCTTCATATTCAGAGGCATCAGAGTCATCGGACTCCTGTTCAGATAAGACTACTGGGGACAAATCTCTTTCTTTTGGAAGGGGTAGCTTGGTTTCTTCCACCATTTTAAGTATTTGAGACTGAGGCAAGGAAGCAGGTGCCTGAGATGGGGTCGTCGGTTTCTTGGGTGTGGTTCATACCCTAGGCCTTAGAAACTCTGTAGTTTTCGAAAGAACAGAAGACGCAAAAGAAGTCATCAGTCTGTGTCGAGCATCGATAGTACGAAGTACTTCCTCTGAAGCCGGTGCCTGCTCAGCGCCTCCGGACCCATCCAAGGTGGAGACAACCACAGGATCCTTAGTCAATGAAGAGTTTTGCAGCATACCGGACTCATAAAAAGTCCCGGTAGTGGCCCGCAAATCCACAGAAGCGGGCATCAGGGGCTGCGAAAGTGCCTCACTGAGGACCTGAGAACTGCCAACTAGCTTAAAGGAAGCATCATCAGTAGGTTTGGACCTGTGCGGTCTGTGTCTGTCTTTATTCTTATGTTTTTCAGAAGATCTGATGTCGGATGGCTTACCAAAGCCATATTGGAAATCAAGGACTGAGAGCGAAAATATCTAGCTACAATAAGGGCCCGACGATGTATAGTTCTGGTGTTGAACAAGACACAAAAGCGACAGCAGGGGACACTGTGGTTTGGACCCAAGCAAGTGATGCAGTAAGAATGAAAGTCTTGGTGTGGTATTTGATTTCCACAGGCGAGACAGTTTTTGACTTTTTCTGACATTGGTTAGAGCAAGAAAAAAAGGATCCCCAATGGGGGTACTTAGCTTTAGAAGATTTCAACTTCAGTTCGGAAAACGAAACTCAGGTAGAGGCCGAACGGCACTCGTGCGAACTGCTTCTGCTTTGGGCTACTAAGCAAGAAAGACTGATGTAATGGCGTCGGCTGCCTTACTTTATATTACTGATGACATGACATCAGTCCTGAAGCGACAGCACCCGACACAGAAATACTAAGCCTCTGGTATTCGGGGACGAATGAGGGCTATCTTGGCAGGGATAACCCAAATGCAATGACTGCAACAGTGAAACACAAACAACATCATCCAGACTCAGGTCACAAAGGATATTTACTGATAGGCAAACGAACAACAGTTTTACAAGTTGCAAGACAGAGAATCTCAATATGGTCATTAATATCAATGTAAAACTCTTACTCTACTATTACTGGCCCAAAAGTAGCACAATCACAATTTTTTTTTGTTTAGTTTTAAAGAACCACCAAGAAAGAAATTAGGTGCATAAAGGTTTAAGGAAAAATATTTACACCTGACTTTTCCACAACATATGCACATAAAATAAAGACATCTAGGGCTTGGTCATTTATCTGTAAATTCTAACACATGAACATAATGCAAACAGAAAATCATCAGTAAAATGCGGACAGGTTGTTTATGCCTTTTCTCACATTGTGTAATGTTGGAACCGATTATACTCAGGTTAGGCTGAGGGACTTAAAATAATGAGCCAGATTCAGAAACTGAGCATAACAGCTTGACAAATGCTTAAGCTAAACTTGCACTACTGGTTTCATCAAGACAGTGCAATTCAAAAACAGGTCTATAAATGAAGACCTCTACTAAATAAAAGTGACTATGGTTTGCTAAATCAAATCATAAAACAGCTCAGCAAAATTACCCCTTGCTCACCTAGCTGGTACGTCAGTAATGTGATGTTCACCTGTGATGAGGCTGGTGGGCTGCACTTGCCAATCCGCTCAGCAAATGCATGCAGAATTTTTAATCTGTAAAACTATATTCATATTTGTCAGCTGTATAGATATGAATCAGAAAACATTCTTAAATTCCTCTAACGTTTTATCGCAAAATAAGAAAGCTTTTTCTAAAATTTAAAGGCCTCTTCAAACTTCTTCTTTCAAGCCAAGGAAGAGGGAGAGTGGATTAAACAACCTATCCTTTTACTCCATTCTAGGACACCTCCCTTTTGCTCTGGTTATTGTACCATGTGAGCCATTTGTTTATCTACCATTAACACTTGCCACTGGTTACGAACAGTTCCTCAGCTATGGATAGCTCCTATAGTACTCTATATAACTCCTCAGATTTTAGGTGGTTTGGTTTCTTATTACTTTTGATGATCACCTTTTTCACCAACAATAACAATATTTCCAAATAATGCTTTTTTCATGCCACTCTGCAGCTTCTGTAGCTGTCTCTTGTATACAACTAACTTTGGACAGTCCCAGCTACCATTTCCCCTGTGAAATATCCAAACATCTCCAACAATGCAAAGCCATATTCAGGAACACATGTTCGGTTATACCTGAAGTGTAAAAGTATTTGTGGAAACATTTCCATGCATCTGTTCTCAACTTCCATTAACAAGTAACACATTCTGTGATCTGGTAGACATTGTGCCACTGCCTGAGGCTGATATTCTTCCCAATTACATTAACCCAACCTTCTTCCAACCTTTTTTGAGCATTTCTCTGACCTAATAGAACATTTTTTATATCCTACTTAAACATTTTGAGTGTGTCAGTCAAACCTAATTCCATCAAAAACTCCCCCCATGTAGCCATTTCCTCTCTATGACTACTACTTGCACCAAGCAAGAGCATTTTTTTGAATGCCACTATATAAAAAGTTTGGTTTTTCCACAGTTTAGCTTTATCAAAGGAAGGTCATGCTTACCTAATCTGGTGGACTTCTTTGAAAAGGTCACCAAGGCAATGGATGAGGCGGAAACAGCGTATACTGCATACCTAGATCTGGCTAAAACATATGATACAATATCCCACTCAGGCATTATCGACAAACTTATAGAACTAAGTATAAATCCCTTTGTAACATGCAGGAAAGCTAGCTGACTCACTGACAGGACCCAGAAGGTTACAATCAGTGAGGCCACCACTACGACGAGTCTGGTCACCAGTGGAGTCCCCAAGGGCACTACTCTGGGCCCACTCCTCTCTGGTATCAACTTCTCGGATGTCAAGGCCAAAGTCAAATGCCTTTGGCTGACCAAGTTCACAGATGACTGCACTCAGAGTAGTCAATGAATTCCCCGAAGAAGACAACACATTTTAGGAAGGTCTAATACAGACAAACGTTTGGTGCCAAAGCCATGGCTTAAAACTCAATACCACGAAATTCATTATATTACCTTCTGGAAAGGCTACCACCCAAGGTTACTATGTCATCAATAAAACACCCTTAAAAGATGATTCACTAGTCAGGGATCTGGGAACTCGTGTAGTGTCATCCTTTGGATGAGACTAAATAAATGTGCAGTGTGTAAAAAGCAGATATTCAGAATCCACGGGTAGTACCCAAATCTTGTAAAATATCCCACCGTAAAAACAACGGTCACCTAACAGCAAAAATAGTGTCTGTAGAAACGTTATTTGTCCAATTCCAACCAACAGGAAAGTAAAAATTACGGTAAAAGGGTAAGCGTGTTCGTCCAAATCAATGTACCCATGGAGTTCCTCAGCACTAACTGTTTGAGATTCAAATTGGTTTAAATGTCCTCCACTGAAAAACTTAAGTTTCTTAAAGGCACAAAACTTACATAAATAGCACAACAGTTACGGCACATACAAAAAACCTTAAAAAAAACAAGTTTAAGAAAGTTAAAACCAAAACATAAAAGGGTTATTTTTTTGACAGATTAAAAATGCAAATATGAACATTGTGGTTTGGAAATTGTTTCTTAAAAATTGTCCATTAGAAAAAAAAACTGTTTTGTAAATAAAAAAAAAAAAAAAAAAAAAAAAAAAAAAAATATGGCTTGGTAGTCATAAGAAACTCGACTAATGTCACTAAAATGAAAAAAAAAGTGACACTTCAGTAGCTCTTAACTTTAGTACTGGGTGCACTGAAATACAGTCACTGATACCAGGAAAATGAGTGGCATCTAGTCTCATCTGCCAATAAAGCTCCCTGTAGTCGAGATTCCTCTCCCAAGCACCACCCCCCTTGGATTGTTATCCACAGAATCTAAAATGCCAAATAAAAATCTGTGAAAGTTGCCACATTCCAAAGAATGTTTACAGACAGCATTTTTAGTACTTCTAGACTGGATATCATATAAATGTTCATAAATTCTGTTTTTAAAAGTGCATTCAGCCTTACGATATAAAAAGCTAGACATGTTTCACATTTGACCAGTTAAACTGCTTTGCTGCAGTCACAAGAACGCTTGTGAAAAAAAATTCTATCTGATGTAATATTACCTAGTGCAAGACTGTAACCCGTGTAACTATAGGGGCACTGTGCATTTGTGCCACATTTCCTAGTGCCTGTGGTGGACCCAGTACAATGACCAAAACTGGATGATTTTTTTCCAAAGGTGTCTTGAGATTGCCACCACTCCTGTATACAAAACAAGAGCTGTGTACCTAAACTTGTCCAATATGTCTGTGCTAGACTTAATATTGCTAACATTGCTAAGAACTACTGGAATATTTTTATGCGACATTCCCTGGAATTTTTAAATATAAAAGCCCTTTGCCAGGGACATGTATCAACTGTAGTAACCAAAGGTAAGGTTGTGGTGGGAGACTCATGACCCCCTAAACAAGGATTAAAACTTACCACCCCAGTTTTCAAGCATTTCAAGGGTGATCCTTTGTATGGTGTCCAGTGGGCAACCTCTTTCTAGAAACATTTCTTTTAGTTTACTAGCTTCCAACAAAAACAAGGTGTCATCAGAAATCATACGAGAAAGTCTAATAGACTGACCCCCTCACTAAAGCCACTTTCTGCTTATCAGGATGAAAACTCAAACAATGGAGCTAGGAATTACTACAAGTAGGTTTCCTATAAATACTGGAAACAAATCTACCCACTTTGACAAAGACTGTAGTGTCTAAATAATTGACAAATTCCTTGCAGATGTACGTGAATCTCAAAAAATTATTATTATTAAGGTATGTGATGAAGTCAATAACAATTTCATCAGGATGAACAAATCATCCAAGTATCTAAGATTTATAAAGTACAGTTTTGTACCTACCATAAAAGTAGATGTTCGAGTGCGCATACAACTGCAGTCATCGCACTTGGGTTATCCTGCCGTCAGGCGGGCCCTCGGTCGGCCGAATTCCGAAGTCTAGGTCCGGCGTCGGTTGTCTTCACTTCTTCCCTGACGTCAGTGCGGCAGGGGTATAAAAGAGGCAGCCAACGCCATTTTCTTCAGTTTTTCTTGCCCCAGATGTCAGGTGCCCCCAGAAAGGAAGGCAATACATGATGTTATGCAAACATACATAAGCAGATAAATCAAAACAGCAGTTGCAAACAAATACACCATAAAGGAATACCCCAAATAGGTTGTATGTTAAAGGTGTTTGTCATAAGCCCTGCCCTAAGAGGGGATGGAGGGAGGGTAACCTGGACTGCAGCTGTATGCGCACTCGAACATCTACATTTATGGTAGGTACAAAACTGTACTATGTTCATCGTGCATACAGCTGCAGTCATCACACTTGGATAGAATCCCAAAGCTAAGTAAGGGGGGCTGGTACTAAGCAGAATTAGGAGGGGCTAGAATGCCCTGCAGGACTGCTGTGGCAAAGCCCGCTCTAGATTTTGAGTATAGTGGAAGGTGGTAGTGCTTGGTGAAAGTGTGCACTGAACTCCAAGTAGCTGCTTCCAAAATGTCCTTGGTAGGGACCCCCCTGAGGAAAGCTGCTGAGGTAGCTTTAGCCCTGGTGGAGTGGGATCTGATGTATACAGGCACTGATTTTCCATGAAATGAATAACAAAAGCGTATGCAGTGGGTTATCCATTTTGAAATAGTCTGTTTGGAAATAGCCTTTCCTTGAGCACCTGTAGCATAGGACACAAAAAGCTGCTCAGATTTCCTGAATGACTTTGTTCTGCCCAAGTAATAACGAAGTTGCCTGTGAATGTCCAAAGAGTGTAGTAGCCTCTCCCCTTTGTTCTGTGGATTTGGATAAAAGGTAGGTAAATGAATAGTCTGATTCAAAGCCACACTGGATACTACCTTTGGCATGAAGGTAGGGTTGGTTCGTAAGGAAACCCTGTCCTGATGGAAAATGATGAATGGTTGCACAGCCATGAGGGTCTGTAGCTCCGAAACCCTGCGTGCTGAGGTAATAGCCAGAAGCAAGGCTGTTTACCACAAGTATTGTAGCTCTGCTGAAGAAGCCGGCTCAAAAGGAGGCAGTGTCAGCTTCTCCAATACGAAGTTGAGGTCCCAAGCTGGAGCTGGTGGTTTCCATGGGGGTTTTATATTTTTTGCCCCTCTGAGGAACTACCTTAATAGAGGATGTGAGAATAAAGGAGGATCCGTATTGTATTGTGCTGAAATGGCTGAAGCATGGATCTTGATGGAAGAGAAGGAAAGGCCACTGTTTAACATCTCAGCTAGGTACTGTAAAATCTGAGGTATATTTATTACCCAAGGATTCTGGCCCTTTGCTTGATTCCAGGAACAAAATAGTTTCCATTTGGCGGAGTAGGTTTTTCTAGTAGAGGGTCTCCTGGCCTCCAAGACGACATCCTGTACCTCCTTGGAGAGGAGAGTCTGTTGGCAAATTAAGGTATTTTCCATGCAGCTAGATTTAGAATCCTGAGCTGGCTGTGAAGGGTCTTGTAGTTGTGCTGGGACAACAGAAGAGGAACTGGAGGTAGGGTCCATGGTGGTGAGTGTGACAGGCTCTTTAGGAGAGGATACCAGTGCTGTCGTGGCAAGTCTGGAGCAATGAGAATCATTTGTAGCCTCTCTGCTCTGGTTTTTAATAGGACTTTGGTCAGTAGAGGTAGAGGCGGGAAGGCATAGACTGTCAATGCTGTCCAATCGAAAGAGAGTGCATCCCCTTTCCAGGCCTGTGGATGATAGGTCCTTGAGCAGAATTTTTCCAACTGGTAATTTCTGTGGGTAGCAAATAGATCTATGTCTGGCTGTCCCCATGCTTGAGTTATCTTTGAGAAGACTTGAGGATGCAACTTCCATTCGCGTGGATCTGTTACATTTCTGCTTAAGTTGTCTGCCAGTGTATTTTCCTTCCCTGGCAGGAATTGTGCCTGTAGCTGAACTTGTAATTCCAATGCTGTGTTCCACAGGGTCATAGCTTGCCTGCACAGGGGGTATGAATGCGTCCCTCCCTGTTTGTTTATGTACCACATGACTGTGGTGTTGTGTGTCCTTATTAATAGCTGGCCTGGATGCAGTAGGACCTTGAAGGTCATAAGAGCATTTTGCACAGCTAGCATCTCCTTTTGGTTGATGCATAAGTGCATCTGTTTTTGGGACCATTTTCCCTGGATGCACTGATCTGCCATGTGTGCTCCCCAGGCGTAGTCTGAGGCATCTGTTGTGATGATTTGACTTGCTTGTGGTATACAGAAAGGGAGACCCGTGCTTCTTTGGCATGTTTGAGCCCACCACAAAAATTCCTTTTGAAGGCATGGAATAAGTGGTAAAATTGTTTCCAAGCTGTGGCTGTGTTGAGACCATACATTTTTTAGGTACCATTGTAGTTTCCTCATATGCAGCTTTGCAAATGGTATTAGTAGGATGCAAGACGCCATGAACCCCAGAGCCTGCAGGATTTTCCTTGCAGTTAGCCTGGTTAAAGTTGCCATTTTGTTGAAGTATTGAGACAGTTGCCCTTGTTTGTCTGGCATGAGGTAAGCCATCTGGGCCATTGCATTTAAGCTGGCACCCAGGAAAATTATCTGTTGAGAGGGTATTAGTTTTGATTTCTTTTTGTTCACTGTGTACCCCAGGCAGTTTAACAGTTTTATTACAAACGCCAGATGTTGCAATAGAATGTCCTTGCTGTCCACTTGGATCAGGCAGTCGTCCAGATATGGGTAGATTTGTATTCCTCATTGTCTGCAGAAAGCAATTACTGATGCCAGGCATTTCGTAAACACTCTGGGCGCAGTAGATAAGCCAAAGGGCAATGCAGAGAATTGATAATGGGTTGAACCTGCAAGAAATCTGAGGTATCTTCTGCAATCTTGTCTGATAGGGACATGCAGGTATGCCTCCTGTGAGCATCTTGAATTCTGGTACCTCTAGATATGTGTTTAGAATAGATAGGTCTAAGATGGGTCTCCAATCTTTGTCCTTCCTTGGTACCAGAAATGGTCTTGAATAAAAACCTTGACCTTGTTCTTTTGCAGGTACCTCTTGAATTGCTTTCATATCCATGCTTATTGTAAACTTGTTTCTCTTTGAAATTATCTTTCATTCTGTGTGTTGTTATGACTTCCAATTTTTGCGATTTCTTAACAGTAATGATTATTTGTAATGTACTTAGTATTTAGTGGAGCTTTTCTCCTCGGGCCTCTGCTGAAAATGGACATGTATCCAGCCAGACTAGCCCGGTCAACAAATGTAAAATAAATAAAATAAATAAAATGAGAGTGGAAATTTGTTTTTGTGCCTCTGCCCATTGATTTTGTGGCAGGTTTGGCATGCCTCTCATTTTTGGAAGGGTGTGAAAGTGGAACCTGTAGCCTCTGTCTATAATATCCAGAACCCATTTGTCCTTTGTAACAATGTGTCAGTTTTTTGAAAATAAGGCCAGTTTTCCGCCCAAAGGTGCTGCCATTACAGCTTTGCTTGGCAGGCATACGGGAAAGTCATTGTGTCTGTTTTCTAAATGACTGTGGTCTATCTTCTCCACCTCTTGGGGCTGGTGCTTGTCACTGCCTAGCTCTGTAAGATCCTTGAGGTTGTCCTCTACCCCTTGGGCATCTGTATCTACCCCTTTGGGGTCTGTCCGTGGCTGGAAAGGACCAATTTTTTGAAGGCCAGTTTCTGCTGAAGCGTGGAGGCTGCACCTGCAAGAAATCTTTAACTGTTTGCATAGATTTCGCTTTTTCCTCCATTTTTTTAGTACCTCCTCAGCTTTAACACCGAACAACACATCTTTTTGTAGTGGTGCATCTAACAACTTTGCTTTGACATGATCTGGTAAGGTTTGCTCTTTGAGCCAAGCGTGTCTACGTATGACAGACCCCGTGACAGCAGCTCTACATGAGGCCTCTAAAGCATCAAAACCACACTGTAAGGTATGTTTCCCCACTTGTTCTGCTCCATGCAACAAATCCTACAACTCTTTCAAATCTGGTTTTTCTGTTTGTGTCATTTTGCTTTTCAGCTGAGATAGCAAGAACTGCTGGTACTTTAACATATGAAATTGACAGTTTAATGCCCTCATGGTTAAAGTGGCTGATGTATACACCTTTTTTCCCCCCCTTTCTAATGCTATGGAATCTCTCTCTGAAGGTAAAGGGTTTTTAGCAGTAGAGGCCTTAACCCCCTTGGGACCCTGAGAAATAGTCTCTGGGTCAGCAGTAGGGCTTTTATAAAGGAACTGGTGAGAATCAGGAACCCGGTAATATCTGTCTGGTTTAACAGGGGCAGGAGGTAAAGAGTCTGGATTAAGACTGGCTTCTGCATAGACATCATCCAAAATATCTAAGACAGGAGGAATAGCCAGGGGTTATGCTGGGGAAGCAGCAGAAATTTCCTGAGCCTTTTCTTGGAATCTGAGTAATCTTGGCCTTCCCCATTGGAAGTGCTCTCTCAATGTATGTAGGCTTTCCCCAAAAGAGTAGTCCTCAGGGGGGAGACCGAGGGAATAGACTCCTCAGCATCAGAGTCTTCAAATGGGGAATAGGTGTAATCCTGGTCCTCAGAAAGGTCTGAGGTAATAGAAGCCTGGTCTGAGGAAGGGTAGTCTTCCTCCAACCTGGGTCTTTTGTCTGGGGGGGGGGGGGTTGAGAACCCCTGATGAGTGTAATCAAATCCTCAGCCATTTTAAGCATCTGTTTTTTAGGCATGGGGCCTTGAGAGGGGGTCTGAGGACCCTGTTTTTTAATTTTCATTGGAGCTTTAGATTTAGTGAACGATTTAATAGAGAAGGCGGTAGGCCTGAAAACGCCTTCAGAAATGGCAGGCCTCGCTAAACTTTCCGTTTCTCCGCCAAGAGTGGCGTCGTTATCTGCAGTGGGAATGGAGACCAAGGAACCTGCGACCTCGGGTACTGAAGTCGCCGGTAAAATAGTTTCATCAGTAGTCAGGGGCTGCGTAGGCGCCTCGCTGAGAACCGGAGAACCAGTAGTCGGCCTTAGCGTGATCTCAGTACTCGGTGCAGGCCTCGGATGTCTGTCCTTATCCTTGAGTTTTTTGCCTAAAACTGGCGTTGGTATATCCGACGACAAGATATAATTACATTTTTTGCCAAAATAATGAAGGGCGAACTCCGCTCGGCGCTTAATAGTGCGCTTGTTAAACCTAGCACAAAAACGGCAGGCCGAGACGTCGTGGTCTGGCCCTAAGCAAGGTATACAGTAAGAGTGAAAATCCTTATGCGGTATTTGCTTCCCACAAGAAATGCAATTATTAACTTTGTCTGACATCGGTCTGAGGCAAGAAAAGTTTCCCCAACGGGGTACTTAGCTTTAAAGAAGACTTCGGCTGAAATACTTTTCGTAAATCTCAGGAGCTGGCAGACTGGCACTTGCAAACTGCTTCTGCTTCGGGCACCGCGTGGCAAGAAAGACTGAAGAAAATGGCGTCGGATGCCACTGATATACCCCTGGCGCTCTGACGTCAGGGAGGAAGCGACAGCAACCGACGCTGGGCCAAGACTTTGGAATTCGGGCCGACTGTGGGACCGCCTGACGGCAGGATAACTCAAGTGTGATGACTGCAGCAGGGTACCACGATGAACATCAGTCTTCAATGTAGCATTACGGACAGTTGGACTACCCTTATTTCTCCTGCCAGCCTTGTTGAATTGGGTCTCTTGAGGCAGTGTAGCAATTGCCTCATGTACACCGACAACTCTCTACTAATAACACACTCCATTACAGAGTATGAGAGATGTATTTACACCAAGAATCTAAAACCATGCTCACTCTCACTCAAAGGGTAACCCTAAGGTTGTCAACTCACCCATCACTACATATGCTCATAGTACCATTACTCATACACATACCACTACTTGCACACATAGTACGCATCAAACACCTATGCAGAGGTTTGCTTTAAAAACTTACTGAAACACCACAGACCTCTAAAACACAAGACTGCTACAACTAACGCAGTCCCCATAGCACCCATGACACAAGGCAACACCAGTGTCTCACCCACCAAGCCAGTAAGGCATAACACACACAAAAAAAAAAAAAAATAAAAAAAATTTTTTTCTTGACATTGGAGACTCAATAATGAGACACACAGATGCCCCACTCACCAGGTTAGACAGGGAGAAAGTCACGGTGAGCTGCCTGTCCACTGCCAAGATTCGTCAGATCACGCATGCACCCAGGTCTTGCAGCAACAAGTACCATTATGACTGTCATAGTTCATGTTGGTGTGAATGACCTGAGACATATCTCACTGGACTATATGAAGAGAGACATGGCTGAACTCTCCCTCTCAGTATGTGTCAGAGGCAGGTATATCGCAAGCCCTGAGCAGCTTACGATCCTCACCTAGAATGATGTCACAGTATAAACAAAAATAACCTGATTTTAATAACTGGCTCAGTTTTTGGTGTCAATCAAAGGGGATCCAGTTCCTGTAAGCTTGGGAAGCCATGGCTGACTAACCTCGCTGCTTGGCAAGACTGTTTGCTCCTGGCACCTCTAGGATTTTGGCTGTTAGCAAAGGCTCCATAGTGCCTTTTTTAGGCAAGTTCTTGAAAAAGGACAGTTGTGTACACTTACCATAAACATAGATGTTCGAGTGTATTCACTGTTGAAGTCATCACAGTTGGGTTATCTGCCTGCAGGTAAGCCCTCATTCAGCCCAAATACCAGACACTTAATATTTCTGTGTCGGTTGCTGTAGCTCCAGGACCAACGTCAGGTTGTCAGGGGTATAAAAACAGGCAGCCAACGCCATTACATCAGTTTTTCTTGTCCCAAATGTCAGGAGCCCCCCCCCCCCATAGCAAGCTAAGCTATGGTGGGAAAACCACAACCAATAAAAAGTAAATACCAATACCCCTGTAAGGGGTGAGTAATACACATAGAGAGGAAGGAGAGAGACAGAGAGAGAGAGACAGAGAGAAGGGGGCTGGAGGGAGGGACACCAAGACTGCAACAGTGAACACACTAACATCTACATTTATGGTAAGTGTACACAACTGTACTATAATTCTTTGTGTTTCACTGTTGCAGTCATTACACTTGGGTTGATTCCCAAAGCTGAAGAAAGGGTGGAGGCGGTCAAGAAGCGTTTGGGCTGGCTAATATGCCCTGCAGGACTGCTGTTGTAAAACCCACCCTGGATTTGGAAAATATAGGCAGGTGGTAATGCTTGGTGAATGTGTGTACAGACCTCCAGGTAGCAGCTTCCAGAATGTCCCTGGTAGGGACTCCCCTGAGTAATGCTGTAGAGGTAGAAGTTGCCCTAGTGGAGTGTGTTCTGACCCCCTGACGGATTGGTTTCCCATGGTGTTTGTAGAAAAATGGATACAGTGTGCTATCCATTTGGAAACTGTCTGTTTTGAAATGGCCTTGCCCTCTGCCCCTGGTGAAAAACTGAGTAGTAAATGGTCAGATTTCCTGAAGGGCTTAATCCTATCCAGGTAGAATTTGAGCTGTCTGTGCATGTCCAAGGAGTGCAGGATTCTTTCCCTTTATTTTGAGGATTAGGGAAGAAGGTTGGCAAATGGATAGACTGTTTGAGAGCCACACTGGACACCACTTTAGGCATAAAGGAAGGATTAGTCCTGAGGGAGACCCTGTCAGCATGAAAATAATGAAGGGTTCCACAGCCATAATTGCTTGCAGCTCAGACACTCTTCTAGCTGAAGTGATGGCCAGAAGCAAGGCTGTTTTCCAAGAGAGAAATTTTGACTCTGCTGACACTGCAGGCTCAAAATGGGGTAGCGTGAGCTTTTCCAGTACAAAGTTAAGGTCCCAAGCAGGGGTGGGTGCTCTCCTTGGCAGCCTTAAGTTGTTTGCCCCTCTCAGGAACTGTTTGATGAGAGGGTGAGAGAAGAGAGAAGGCTCAGTGCTGTAATGAGCTGAGATGGCAGATGCATGGATCTTAATGGAGGAGAAGGATAGGCCTCTGTGGAGTAGATCTGCCAAGTAATCCAGGATTAGAGGTAGGGAGGGCAGTGCTGTGTCCTCACCTTTAGATTGAATCCAGGAGCAATACCTTTTCCACTTATCAGCATAGGATTTCCTTGTACTGGGTCTTCTGACTTCCAGAATGACGTCCAGCACCTGCTTGCTTAGGCTGGTCACTGGGGGAGAATTCAAGGAATAAGCCAGGCTGCAAGATTCAAGGTTTGTAGTTGCAGATGCAAGATCTGTCCCCCCTGCTGAGTGAGGAGGGTCGGGCTCTGGGGTAGATGTCAGGGTGGCACCGGTGACTGCGCAGAAGTGAGTACCAGTGCTGGCGTGGCCAGTCCAGGGCAATCAAGATTGTCCTTGGTCGGTCCTGTCTTATCTTGAGCAATATTCTTGAGAGAAGGGGCAGAGGGGGAAATGCATAGATTTAGAGGTTTACCCACTGGAAGGATAGGGCATCCACTTTCTGGGCCCTGCTGTGGTGTGTCCTGGTGCAGAATTTGCTGAGCTGGTGATTGCAGGGGGAGGCAAAGAGGTCCACCTCTGGGGTCCCCCATTTCTGGATAAGAAGGCTGAAGGTGCTGGGCTCTAATTGCCACTCATGTGGGTCTAGGAGATTTCTGCTTGAGTCGTCTGCCAGTGGGTTTTGTTTGCCTGGCAGGAAATTGAGCTTGCAGATAGACATGCATGTCCAAGGCAGTGTTCCACAGGGCCATGGCTGGCCTGCAGAGTTGGTAAGATTGGGTTCTCCCCTGCTTGTTGATGTACCACATAACTGTGGTGTTGTTTGTTTTTATTAGCAGAGGTCCTGCTGAGAGCATGGATCTGAAAGCTGTTAGAGCGTGCTGAAAAGCTAGCATCTCTTTTTGGTTCTGTGCAGATGAATATGACTTGGGCTCCAGTGGCCCTGAATGCATTTGTCGTCCAGGTGTGCCCCCCCAGGCATAGTCTGATGCATCTGTGGTTAGGGTCTGGGTGGGGTGGGGTTGAGTAAAGGGAAGTCCCTTGTTGTGGTTGGATGATGCTGTCCACCAAAGAAACTCTGTCCTTAGACAAGTTATGATAGGAATGACAGTTTCTAGGTCCTGAGAATGTTGGCACCAAAGACTTTTTAAGTACCACTGAAGTTTCCTATCATGCAGTCTGGCATATGGAATTAGTAGGATGCAAGACGCCATGAACCCTAGGGCCTGCAGATTTTTCCTTGCGGATAGCTGGGTTCTGGTGGCCACTTGAGTGAAGTAGCTTGTCAGATAGGATTGTTTTTCTGGCATAAGGAATGCCATCTGGGATACTATGTCCAAGCTTGTTCCCAGGAATACAATCTTTTGACTGGGGACTAGTTTTGATTTCTCTTTATTGATAGTGGACCCCAGTGAGGTTAGAAGGTTCTTTAAGAATGTCGGGTGCTGCAACAGCATTTCCTGTCTGCCTGGTCATCCAAGTACGGGTAAATCTGAATTTTTCTCGGCCTGCAGTAGGCAATGGCTGGAGCCAGGCATTTTGTGAATACGCTGGGAGCAGTGGATAAGCCCAAAAGGAAGTGCAGAGAACTGATAATGCATAGATCCTGCCCTGAAGTGTAGGTATTTCCTGCACGAGCCCCTGATAGGGATGCCCAGATAGGCTTCTTTTAGATCTAGGCTGGCTAACCAGGCATCTTTGGCCGCAAAGGAAGAAGCTGCTGAAGGGTGAGCATTTTGAATTTTGGTACCACCAAGAAGGTGTTTAGAATGGAAAGATCTTGGATTGGGTGCCAAGTGCCCCCTTTTCTGGGTACCAGGAAAAGTCTGGAATAGAACCCTTGACCTATCTGTTCTGCAGGAACAGTTTGAATTGCCCTCATGAAGAGCAGGGACTGAACTTGGTTTTGTGCCTCTGCCCACTGGTTTGGAGGAAGGTCTGGGAACCCTTTTGGGGTTGGCAATGAGTGGAAGTAAAGTTTGTACCCCTGGGATACACTGTTAAGGACCCATCAGTCTTTGGTAATGGAAGTCCAGTTTTTTTGCATGATGGGCAAGTTTTCCTCCTAGGGGCACGAGCAGCTGGGCAGAGGTGAGGAGTGGAGTTGAAAAGTCATTGTGAATTCTTTCCATAACAGGGTGGCTTTGCACTCCGTTTTTGAAGTGGAGGGACTCCATTGCTTAGAGCTCTGCATACCCTGAGCCTGTAGTCTGGGGGGGGGGTCTGTTTCCCCTGGGTCTAGTTTGAGATGGCCTTGAGGGGGCTGGAAAGAACTGATGCTTCGAGGGGCAATGCCTATTGAATCTAGGAGGCTATACTTGCAAGAAATCTTTGACTGTCTGCATAGATTTAGCTTTTTCTTCCATATTTTTAAGAACCTCTTCTACTTTGGTGCCAAATTGTCCTTGCTCAAAGGAGAGTCTAGTAATTTTGATTTGACATGGTCTGGCAAGGTCTGTTCCTTAAGCCAAGCATGCCTTCTCAGTACAGAACCAGTGAATGCTGCCCTGCAAGTGGCTTCCAGGGCATCAAAGCCACACTGAAAAGTATGCTTGCAAACTTGACTTGCAGAATGTATAAGCTCTTGTAATTCTTTATTTTCTGCACAGTCTGTAAAGGTAGCTAATTTTTGATTAATAAGTTTCATAATATGTTGCTGGTACTTCAGCATGTGAAACTGGCAATTCAATGCCCTAATGGCGAGGGTTGCAGAGGTGTATACTTTTTTACCCCATCTGTCTAAAGCTCTGGAATCCCTGTCCGAAGGGGTGGGATTCTTAGCTGTAGTTGCTTTTATACCTTTAGGCCCCTGGGAGATGACCTCTAGGTCAGCAGTAGGATTTTTGAAAAGGAATTTGAGAGAGTCAAAAACTCTGTAGTACCTGTCTGGTTTCCTAGGAGCAGGGGGTAAAGTATTAGAAGTTAGACTGGGTTCCATAAAAACATCACCTACAACATCCAGAACTGGGGGGTATTGCTAAAGGTCTATGTTGTGGCAAATCTAAACATTTTCCTAGTCTCTTTTTGGACTGAGGACAGTCTTGGCATTCCCAGTGGAAATGCTCTCAAAGTATGTAGGGTTTCACCAAAAGAAAAAATCCTCTGGAGGAAAAGCAGAGGGAATGCATTCCTCTGCATCTGAATCCTCATAAGCAGATAAAGGCATGTCTTCATATTCAGATACCTCAGAGTCGTCGGACTCTTGGTCAACCAAAGCTGCCGGGGACAGGTCTCTCTTAGCAGGGGAAGGCTGGCTTCCCCTAGTCAGCATAATCGGGTCTTCTGTCATTTTAAGCATTTGATGTTGTGGCAAGGAAGCAGGTGCTTGAGTTTGGGTTGTCGTTTTTTTAGGCGTAGCTTGTACTTTTGGCCTTAGAAACACGGTATTTTTCGACAGAACTGAAGACGTGAAAGAAGTCACCGGTTTGCGTTGAACATCGGTAGTATGAACAACTTCCTCAGAAGCTGGTGCCTGCACAGCAGCTCCATACCCATCTAAGGTAGAGACATCAGCAGGTTCCATAAAAGAAGAGTTTCACAGCATACCGGACTCCGAACGGGTCTCAGTAGCGGCCTGCGAATCCATCAAAGCAGGCATCAGGGGCTGCAAAAGCGCCTCACTGAGTACCGGCAAACTGGTGACTAGCTTAAAGAAAGCGTTGTTGGCAGTTTTGGACCTGTGCGGTCTGTCTCTGTCTTTATCCTCACATTTTTTCGGAAGATCGGTAGTTGGACGGCTTACCAAAGCCATTTCAGAATACGGAGCTCGAGAGCGAAAGTATTTAGTGACAATAAGGGCCCGATGAATAGTTTGGGCAATGAACAAAGTACAAAACCGACAGTGAGGTAACATCATGGTCTGGGGCTAAACAGGTGGTGCAATAAGAATGGAAATCTCGGTGTGGTATTTGCTTTCCACAGGGGAGACCATTAACTTTTTCTGACATCAGTTAGAACAAGAAAAAAGAATCCCCTTACCTTTAGAAAACTTCAGGATGATTTAATTTGGAAACGAAATCTCAGGTAGCGGCCTACCAGCACTCGTGCAAACTGCTTCTGCTTCGGGCTCCTCGGCAAGAAAGACTAATGTAATGGTGTCGGCTGCCTGTTTTTATACCCCTGACGACCTGACGTCAGTCCTGGAGAGACAGGAACCTAACAATACTAAGTCTCTGGTATTCGGGCCGACTGAGGGCTACCTGCAGGCAGATAACCCAAGTGTGATGACTGCAATAGTAAAACACAAATAACATCAACATTACAAATGTAGAATTAACATCAACATTACAAATGTAGAATTAACCAACCAGAACAAAATAAAGGTCATGCTGCTAAATGCTAGGCGCTTAAACCAAAAACTGCACTCCCTGGAAGCACTTCTTTCACCAGAAGATGTAGATGTCTGTGCGGTCACAGAAACCTGGTTCAAGGCCTCAGAGACTACTCTGGCCTTGCAAAATGCCTTCCACACCTTTGGATCGCAAAGTGAACGAGTGAAAACCAAAGGAGGCAGTGTTTCAATCCATATTAGAGATAAAGTCAACTCCCATCTAGTTAGACTGGATAACTTCATGGAATTACTCCAGGTCTAGGTTACAGTGGGTAAGACCCCCATTCAACTCACAGACAGTTATAGATCCTCCTCCATGAGTCACGATGCCAGTGAAGCCTACTTGACCAAACTGGAGGCAATCAACATTTTACCGAACACACACTGGTTATGGGGGATTTCAATTATCCCACCATCAACTGGGAAATCTACACTATCCCTAACTCGCCAGTGCAAAATTTCCTTGACTTTGTTAATTCAAATGCCTGGAAAAATTGTCCATACCCAGACAAGGGGAACAAACATTCTGGATCTGGTCCTGATCAACATGTCCAACAGATGCACTGTCTCAACTGACAGACCCTCATTAGTTAAAAGTGAACACAAATCAGTCACCTTCCAGCTGGCATTAACACCATAACTCACAAAGGGTGAAATCAGACTAAAAAACTTCACCAAGGCAAACTATACCCTCCTAGGTGAATGTATAAATGCATTCCAAGCCCCATCCCAAGTGGTAACTACACCAAAGCCCTGTACAATCACTTGCATATGTGTATAAACTCGGTCATACCAGAAAGAATCAAAGCCAGAGCCCCAAGTAAAAACAAGCTGCCATGGTGAACAAACTTTACAATAAACGCAAAAAGTTGCTGTCCAAGAAAAAAAGGCAAGGCCCCAACAATGGAAAAGCATCCTCCTCAGCTCAAAAGGCAAATAAGACAACTTGTCAAATCCTCCAAGGGCTCCTTTGAGAGAAACTTAGCAAGTACAAATAAGGATAACCATCATGCCTTTTACAGCTACATACTTAACCTAAAGAGTAGGACCTAAGCATGTGGAGAACTAGTGGCCAATGGTATCATACACACTGACCCCAAAGAGATAAATCTGCTAGCAGACAGGCTTGGTGAAAATTTCACTCCTTTATCCCCTCCTAACTTACAACCCCCCAACCCTACATATCTGAATAGCAGATCCACAAAGCCTTGTCCAAGCCAAACAATATAGCCTCTATGGGACCAGACAACATCCCAGGCTGTCTTCTAAACAGGCTAAAACATGAACTAGCATCATCATCAAGTACCCTTTGCAATCATAGCCTAACCACAGGCTTTGTTCCTGTGTAATGGAAGAAAGCAGCAGTTACCCCCCCCCCCAAAGGTGGCCTAGCAACATACCTGGGAAATTACAGACCCATAGGCCTCACCAGTCTCACCTGTAAGGCCATGGAACGTATTATTATGGACCTCATAAATAAAGACATAGGTGACCTCCAAACCTTGGATCCTACCCACCTCAGCTAAGTGAAGGGCAGATCTTGCCTATTAAATCTGGTGGGTTTCTTCGAAAATGTGATAAAGGCCACTGAATAGGGCAAATTAGGCACACAGCATATCTAAACCTGGCAAAAGCTTTTGACACAATCCCACATTCAGGCATCACCGATAAACTTAAACTGAATGGAAACCCCTTTGTTGCAAGATGGGTTGTCAAATGGCTCACAAACCTGACACATACCATCAAAGTGGGTGAAGTCCACATCAGTCAGCAGGCCTGTCACCAGTGGGGTGCCACAGGCAGCACTGCTGGTTTCCCTACTGTTTTGGTATATACTTCTCAGACGTTAAGGTGAAAACTAAGGGGCTGGGGCTGATCAAGTCTGCAGATGACTATAAACTAGGTACAATCATAGGAGTCACGCAGACCAGCAACTAGTGTATTAGTCACTGTCTCAAATTGAATGCAAAGAAATGCAGCATCATTCCCTTCGGCACAATTTCCCCCTCACACTATCAAATCAACAATACCTTAAGTACCTATGAAGTGGTAAGGGACCTGGGATTACAAGCTAACCGACAACCATGCATCTACTGTAGTAAGGAAAGCTTTCTACGTAGCACACTTGATTAGTAAAGACATTGACTTAAGAGCAAAAGAAGTTATAACCCCCCCCTATACTCTGCACTTATGTGAACCATAATTGAGTATAATGTCCCATTTGGCATGTATCATAATAAGCACCTACAGCAATCAGAGACATCTCAGAGGTTTCTAACTAAGAAGATAAAGGGGCTCCAGCATGCATCTTACACAGACTGACTAAAGTCCTTGTCACTATACACTCTGTATCATATAGACTTCTTAGACGAGCAATCCAAGACCCAAACCTAATGAACTTTCTGCATATCCATAAATCAATCGGAACTAGGGTTACCCGTTCCATGGACTTAAATACAGCCTGCGACTTAAAAAGGACATGCTGGAGGGCCACATTTATTTCCCAATGACTGCCACATCTTTGGAACAGGTTACCAATTCATGTGTAACACAGCACCTCTATGACGCTGTTCAAGAGAAATCTGGACGAGTGGATGGGGCACCGTAAATTCTTATCAGGGCTAGAGCCAACAAACCTACTGGACATGGGCAGTCATCACTACATTCAATCTTGGGTACTGACTAGAATTTGCATGGTATTACAGTGGGATGAAACAACTAGGCTTAAAATGACCTCAGGGTCGATAGCCTAACAATATTCTATGATTCTATTTAGAGCTAAACATAGTGTGGAGTGGCTGATTGTAATTCATAAAATTGCTTTGGTTTGCAGTTCAAAAACTGCTTACATTCACTGAAAGGTTTATGCAAAGTGCCTCTGCTGTATTTCAGAAATGGTGTTTGGCAGTGCTGAATGTTAACATGACAAAATTTTGGGGCACTACGCCAGTGCTGTGCATGTTATTGCTAAGCATGCAAGTGTGTTGTTGTTGATGCTGTCTACAGTCCAGCTGTAGAAAAGTTTAGCTTATATTTTCCATATTTAAAAACACAGTAAAATAATCTGCAGTGTTACACTACGGGTATGGCAGACTCAAAGTAGGACCTTCTCATGGCGCTCTCATCCTCAGCCAGTTTACACGCAAATAAATAACCAATGAGGAAACACCTTAAACTGAATGTACACATTTATTAGGTTCATAGGTAGGTACTAGGCTAGCTGCCCGAAGGCATTTATAAGCCTAGCCAGCATGTGCTGGCTTTCGCCACCCCCTTAGATTAGTTCCCTATGCCTCTGTCCAGCAGAGCCATTGAAGTGATCCCTGGGGTAAACTTTGTTTCCCATCCACTCGTCAAGGTTTCTCTTGAAAAGGGTTAGCGAGGAGCTCTGCCTAATGTAGACTGGAATCTTGTTCCAGAGCATGGAAAGTCTCTGGGACAGGAATCCTTCCTTCCAGCACGTCCTATTTAGTGTTGTGGTGAGGTTTAGATCCCTGAAGCGTGTGGCTCAAGGGGATAAGGTTTTCTTTAGGTGGAGCATGTCCATCAATTCTGGGTTGGACATGGCCTGGTATGTCAGGCAGAGATCACCTCTGAGTAGGCGGTATGCAACAGAGTACAGCAGGAGTTTCTTCAGTCGAGCTGCATAGGGCATCTGCTTGAGGCCAGTGATCCTGTTGGTGAGGTACTACTGTGGTCTTTCCAGTTGTTGCAGGTGTCTTGTAAGGTACATCCCAAATGGGGCATTGTACTCTATGATGGGTCCGATGAGTAATGCGTAGATGGGCCCAATGACCTCTTTCGATCTGGATGCAAACCCTTTTGTGATTAGGTGGGTTACACAGAAGGATTTTCTAACCACTTTGGCAATGTGATTATCAAAGGAGAGGTTACTATCTACTTGGGTCCCCAGATCCCTTATTACGTTTTCCGTATTTAGGGGGCTACCACCTACGTGGTAGTTTGTGGGTACTTTGTTTAAGGGGCTGACTATGCACTTTTTGGCATTTAGCTTGAGGCCATGGTTTTGACACCAGGTATCTGTCTCAGTGAGACCCTTTTGGAGGATGTTTGTCAGGCTGAGTTTAAACAGTGTGTTTAGGTGAGAGGTTAGTTCATCTTTGAGCTTGTGTAGGACGCAGCCTGGGACACCATCCAGTCCCCACTGATGCTGTGTTTTTGGCTTTGGAGAGGGCTGTTTTAACTTGAGTGTCTGTGACCTCAGGGGCACTACATTCTTCTGGTATAGTTATGGGCCCTTTTGGGGGTGAAGATTGCAATGAACCCGTCTGCCAGGATTGTTGGCTATATTGGTCAGTTCAGTATATTTTGTGCCATTCTGCACCAACTCCAAGTAGAACTGAGAACTGCCACTTAGATTCTTGACATAACTAAAGAATGCCTTGTGGTTATCGTTGGAGTCCATGGCAATTTTACTTTTGAAGCTAGCCTTGGACGATTTTATGAGGGAATGTATTTTCTTGCTGATACTGATCAGGGATGTCTTCCCTTCTTGGGATTTTACTCTTTTCTGTACTAGTTTCCTCCTCCTATTGTATAGCTTGTTTATGGCAGGGGTCCACCAGACTGGTTTCCTTTTCTTGGAGGAGTGAGTCTTGGTTTAGTTTGGGATAGCATGATCCATGCATTCTTGTAGGTGCCCGTAGAGTGTATTAGTAAAGGATTTTGCAGCTTGGACAGCGTTATCCTTTAGCATGGGGGCTTTGAAACTTCCCACCTCGGTCTTAAATAGCATGAAGTTTGCTCTTGAAAAGTTTTTCACGGTGGTTTCTTTGACCGGGGGTGGTGGTGGAATGTGGATATTCAGAGTGATTAGTTTATGGTCAGATCTAACCAGTGAGGGGTTGACCTCCAGTGTGGAACACCAATCACCCAAGATGGTGATGACCAGGTCCAATATGTTGTCACCTCTGGTGGGGGTGTTGACCAATTGACCCAGAACGTTTGAGTTTATAAATTCTAGGAAATGTTGGGCAAGGGAGTTTGTACTTGAGTAGTTCTACCTGTTAATGTTTGGGTAATTGAAATCACCCAATATCAGGGTGTTTGGTGGGACCTTTATGTTTCCCAGTGTTTCCTGGAATGCGGAGTGGGGGTCCTGGAACATGGTGGGTGATCTGTAGCAAGCTATAATTTGAATAGCAGTTTTGCCCGTTGTTATTTGCACGTGGATGATTTCTGAAGCATCGTCCTGTGCCACTAACCTGGAGGTGTGGGTATCCTTGATGAATATGGATACTCCCCCGCCTTTTGTATTTCGGTCCGGGTTTTGTGGCAGAAATGTATGGTATGAGTTGTAGCCTGGTAGTGCTGGGGTGCTCTCTGGAGACTTAAACCAGGTTTCTGTTACTGCACATATATCTATTTTCTCCATACTGAGGAGAGCTCCCAGGCTGGCAGACACTGGATCCCCTTTGAGTGACACCAGAAGCTTAGCCAATTGTTGAAACTGATAATTTTTTCTCTACACCGTGGTATCATTCTTGGTGATGGCAAGATGCTGCTCAGGGTCAGGGTCATACATTTTGAAGTTTAGATTGCTGGCACTGAGTAGCATTACCCTCAGTTTTTTGTTACTTGTGCTATTTACGGCCGTGGGTTTGTCTTTTGAGCCTTGCCTAAAAAAGGCACTATGGGGGTGGCAACAGCCTTGGCCAGTATTCGAAAGCCTAAGGGTGACAGGTGCAAGCCGTCTCTAGCGAAGCAGCGTGGCTTGTTGAGCATGTCATCCCAGGCTGACAGACACTGGATCCCCTTTGAGTGACACCAGAAGCTTAGCCAATTGTTGAAATTGATAATTTTTTCTCTATACCATGGTATCATTCTTGGTGAGGGCAAGATGCTACTCAGGGTCAGGGTCATACCGGACTGGGCTACATGATCAGAGAGCTCCTCCATGTCTCTTTTCATGTAGTCCATGGAGGTACGGCTCAGGTCATTCACACCAACACAGACTATGACAGAGTCATATTTGTACTTGTTCTGGAGTGACCTGAGTGCTTGTGTTATGTGGCGGATCCTGGCACCAGAGAGGCAGCTAACAGTAACCTTCTCTTTGTTCAGCCTAGTGAGTGGGACGTCATTGTGCTTGACTATAGAGTCACCTATTACTAGTGCGTTTGGTATGTTATTTTGCCTTAAGGGTTGTGATTGTGTGGCACATTGGTTTTGTGAAGTGTGTGTTTCATGGTTTGTGTTGGGGGGTGGAGGTTGCTTGGATGTCTGCTTTGGAGAAGTCTGTTGCTTTTGCAGATTTTTATTTAGAGCCTCCGAGTATGTTTTCGTGTATTTATGTGTGTTTTTTGCTGGTGCTGGTTTCACAGGTCTATGTGAAATTGGTGGTGTGATGCAAGTAATTCTCTTCTCTTGACTGCCTGGTCCAGTCTTGGGTTGAGAGACAGCTTAGTCTCCAGTTTGGCTGTATAATTGCATCTCTCGCATGTATTATTGTTTGGTGGAAGGAGGAGAGGGCTGTCTGTGTACATGAGGCAATTGTAACATTGCCTCAAAATGCCCAGATTCACCAGTTTGGACCGGAGAGTACACCTGAAACTGCCCTTTAGACATGCCTGGATAGGTATAGTGAACTGTTTTACTGATTGGCTGGTAAGGTCGAACAGAGAGCCTTGTCCTCTACAGTATAGGGGGGTCTAGTGCTAAGGTTTATTAGTGCTTGCTATGAGTTTTGAGCAAGTGCCGGGATGAGAAGTGAATGGTTTGAGTGCTTAAGTTAAAGTTTGTCTAGTTCCAAGGGAAAAATTCTTTTTGTTGACTGGGTTAGCCCCACTAGGCTAGTGTTATCTTCTCAGGGAGATCCAAGGTGGTATTTATACTACTAGGAGAAATCTGGCCACGGCATCAGGAAAGATCCCCTACTCATAGCTCATATGGCTAACAAGAAGTATGTGAGCACATTCCATTCCTAGTGAACTGGTGGGTTGGGACAGTGATGAGCAGATGGAATCATGGTGGAGAAGGAAGAGAGTTTTGTGTGAGGAACTGCCTCACTGTAGTGGAGATGTTATGGACTTAAAGGTTTAGTTCCAGAAGGAACCATTTTGTGAACCAGAGACAAAAGATTGTTTGGTTACAATCCTCCAGTTGAGAGGGTTGCAGGATGATTTATTAAAGGACATGATGGCATTAAGTGACCCAAGGAATGGTGGAGAAGCTTTGTGAGGACAGGGGGACAAAATTCAAAATAATGAAATGGAAAGCATTTTACAATAAAAAAGTAATGTTAAAAAGGATAAAGAACGTTGTATGGAGAGACTGTGGCTGGAGGAGTAAAAAAGTAGTAGTAAAAGTATTAAAATAAAATATACTGTTAGAATACAACGGAAACCAGGAAGAAAATGGAGCGGTATAATGCCTAGTACAATACTGTGATTCCATTGGGTATTACAGCACTGGAGGTAAGAACATCCATTTTAATTAAGAAACATTCTGTGAAATCCATGGAACCAATATGTTACTACAGCTTTTAACAGAGAATCAGAAGAAAGTTATATGTGCAGTTCTGAACTGACAATGATAAAGTAATGCTGAAAAGACATTTATAAAGGATATGCAATAATGTTGTGAACATTGTAAAAATATATAATACAGGTTTATGGACCGAGGGATGGGAATGTAATGTGATATACATGAAAAAATTGTACATATTCCAAGCATAAGTGTCAAAGGGAATAGGATTGTTGTAAAATATTGGGGACAACCCAAAACATTTGTGGAAAAGGGCATTTTACTGATAAATGTAACAAAAGAAAAAAAATGTGTGTGCGTGGGGAAATGTGACATGATGCAAAGAAATATTTTTCAAGACGTTACAAGTGTAATAGCATTGGGCATTTACAGATGGGTTGTAAAAAAGAAAAACATTTAAATGTATAAGCAACACAAGAACCAGGAGATGAAGGGGGACTAAAGAGCAATGAAAATTTAGATGTTAAAAATACAGAAAAATAAATGGGCAAAAAGTTCAGAAGTGATGAAGACAAACTGTAAGGCTGTAAGAAATTAAAAAAATCTATTTGCAAAATAGTAAAGGATAGGAAAAGGAAATTTAAAGGAGTAAATGGGAAAGAAAAGAAAAACGTGGATATTTTTTTCAAAATATATGTTTATGGGTTAGGATAAAATAAAGTAAATATTTAAAAATTCCCTTAAGTTTAAAAAAAAAAAAGGAAAAACTATTTTAGGGTACTTTAAGTAAATGTGAACTGTATTATGGATATTGTAAGGTAGGGATATTGGAGTAGTGTATTAAATGTGACGTGGATGTCATTTTATTAGAGGATGCAAGATTACTGAAAAATGAGAGTTTACAAACAGAAAAATTGTGGGGTGGAAATATAATATGGAACTTGGGAAATGAACAGTGCTCTGGAGTGGCTGTAATGTATAAAAAACAATGAAAATATTAGATGTAACATTATTAAAGATGGGAAGATTAACATTTGTGGATGTAAGATGGACAGAGCACATTCATAAGACTACAACATATGTAACTAATAAACAAAATGTATTTCAAATGCTAGATTATGTAGTAATTAATATGAAAAATATAACTGCAGGAGATTTTGTGATTTAAATACCCAAAACCCCTTACAAATTCAATAATTACTCAAACTGAGTAATTATTCAATTATTTGTGAGGGATTTGGGGTATTTAAGGCACACATTTGAATTGTATTTCTTATCTGATTAAGTCCCTTTGTAGAGGATGAAAATGTGGCGATCCAATTAAGCATTAATAAAGTCAGTTATTTTTGCCTCTTGATATATGGTGCTTCATATAGTGCCTCTTTGCTGATTTTGTTGTTTTACTAAACTTGTGTGTGTTCATTTGGGAGCTATTTTCCTTCACGGTCTGTTGGTTCTGGTTCTTTATAAGTTTTTTTTTTCCAGGGGCAGGATAAAAGAAGAAAGAAAATACGAAAAAGTGCACACAGATGTATTTCAAAGTTTAGAGAAGAATGTAAGAGAATTTATGACAATGAAAAATAACTATATAAAAGACATCAAGAAAAATTGAGGCTTTACTGTTTAAAAATATTTTTTTAAAGGAAGAAATGGGTGGAATCTTCATATTTGGGTACAATATTAACAGAATGTTAGTATAACGCGAGAAATGAAATATCTAAAAAGTGAAGTGAAAAGAACAAATTATGAGTACAGTAGTACAGCACGTGGAAAATATGTATAAAAAAGAAAATAAATGTGAAAGGAAAGTACATTTTTTTTGTGACAGCCTAAGGAAAAATTAAAAAAAAAAATACTATTAAGGAGTTGGACAAAGTACTTAGGAAAGTAAATGTTGATTTGGTATTTGGTCTAGGATGGTATATAGTATGGAATGCATAAGAAACTATTAGACTGGCAGAAAAAGGTATTTTATAAAAATAATAAATGAATGGTTGGAGAAGGGTTTTATTTTTTAAGACGTATGTAGTAGGCTAGCAAAATTTACCTGGAAAACATGGAAAGAGTAAAATAAAATTTGAGATTGAGACCTATTACATTAAATACAGACTATATATATATTTTTGAAAATACAGATGAGAATGGAAAGAAAAAAAAGTGATATAATGGAAGATAGTATACATGGTATAAAAGGGAAAAAATGTCAAGAATAGTAAAATCCAAGAGAAATTGTGGATGACATAATAAAAGGGAGGATGTGAAACTTTTGGTAGGCAACATTAATAAAGTATCTGATACAGAAAGATGTGATGCTTTGTGGAAAGTTATGGAGAAGTACGGGATAAACAATAACATTAAGAGTGTGTGTATGTCAACATAAAATAAGAGTAAAAGTGTTAGTGAACAGATGGTTGAGTAAGGAAATATGTGTAGAATAAGGTTTAATGATGCCCTACGAGTGGAATATTGTTCGCTTTAGTGATGAATGTGACAGTAGCTGACGTAGTTTATAAAATAAAGGTTAGATATATGATGCAACAGTAATTTTAACATATGCAGATGCTACAGTCACAGTAGCTAAATATGGTTGAGATGACTGCTGCTTTATTTGAATGGATGTTTAAAGGAAATGGGAATGATCCTGAGTAAGGGTAAAAGTAAATGGGCAGGTAATGTACTGAAAATTGAAGGAGGCGTGTATTTTTCTAGGAATGAAGTCTGTTAGGAATAACCTTTCGGAAAATTATGCATTGCGGGAGAGTGACCAAAGAAATTAAAGAAACATGTTGCCCATGGAAAACATACAAATTAGCCTTTAAAAAGTTTTATTTTGTTAATTCAATATTAAAGGGGAAAATAGTATACACAGACAGAAAGTAATTCTTTGGCAAAACACATCAAGCCTTCCTTGCCCATAGTGAGAGAAATAGAAAAAATCATATCCTCAAATTTTTCTTTTTTTTGGGAGACCCCCTGGAAAAGACAGACCTGTATCAGGAGTACTTGCCCAGGGATCAGGCACCTTAGTCCAGCTATGGGGTACCGCTCGATACCCCGAGATGAGTTCCTCTCCTTTGCCTGGTGAGAACAATCCTACAGTAGCAGAGGTTTGTCTCTACCTCTTGGTATTTACTGACTTCCTGAGGAGTCACCCCAGAAGGACTGAAAGATGAGTGGTCCTAGGAACCATGACTGGCCACAGCAGTTATCAACTGGCTACCAGGGGAGCTGGCCTGACACCCAAAGATGCTATAAAAATGTGCTTCTTATAGACTGGAAAAGTAACAACTGTAGTGACTGATAATGGCTCCATGGCTTACACAAGAAATGAGGCTAAAGGTGGGTGTTGGAGCCTGGGTGAGATACTAAACATCCTGACAGAAAATTTACAGTTTTGAAGTTAAAGAATCTCAGAGACTGTCTCTAAAAGCATATCTTGCATTTAACATAAGAATTCCATGCAGACATATTGAAAAAATGCACCAAAAAAGACTTTTTTCACATAAGCATTTCCCTAGCAAAAAATACCTTTACATGACATGGAAGTCCATAAAAATGACATTTCCTAGCATAACCTATAACTACAAAAAAAAAAAAAAAAAAATTCCTCAGAAAAATTACTGGAAAGTTTTCCCCAGAGGGGTACTTATCTGCCTATCCTCAATCACTAGCTGACTACCAGTTCCACAAAAGGAGCCCAATTCATTGGCAAGAATGCTATGAAGTTTTTTGCATTCTAACCACTGTTTTTATGTAGCTCTCTCCTCAAGCCCCACAGTGTTTAGCGTACATGGAAGGGGACCTGAAGCTTTGAAAGGTGGCTGGTACTCATAACTTTGGCAAGATATAACCAATACAGCTTAGGCTACGGCAACAATGATGTAATGCTGACCATCAATAATTTGTCTGTAGGACTCCTAACTATGCAACAAACTCCAACAAGTTTAGTATTTTTACATGGATGCATTTGCATATGTATTTTTATATCCCAAGCAGACTTCAGAAGATTTTGTCTCAAGTAGACAGTGAATGCAACAGATGCGATGAAACAGAGTGCGGTAAGTGGGAACACAGTTTTAGAATGAAATGAGTTGTCAGATTTTAAAAATCCACAACAGAGAACTTTGATGAAAATTTGGTGGTGGTGGTGGTGGTGGAGGTGGAGGGGGGGCCGGTGCAATGAATTGACTCTTTTGAGCTGAGATAGGATCTAACTTACCATAGAAAGGCTTTGCCGGGTTTTATTCTACTGACTGCTAAAAAGCAATTAAGAAATGGAAATCAAAATCTATACCAAATGTAATAGAAGTTTTGGCTATTGTTGTTTGTCTTTTGGCTTTTTCCCAGTAAGGGGTCGCCACAGCGGAACTCCGGTCCGCTAATGATTAGCAGTAGATTTTTATGAAACGCCAAGGTGCCAGCTTGACGCCCAACCTTCAAAGGCACGCCCTTTTACGCACGCATGTCTTTCGAATGCTATCGAACCGCAGGGAGGAGATGCAGACTCCACACAGAAGGTACTCCCAAGCCAAGCCGAGAATCGAACGGAAGAACCTCTTGCTGTGAGGTAACACTACCGCTGTACCGGAGATAAAAATTGAAAGTAAGATCTTTAAAAAACGAAAAGAGCAACTTTATACAAGTAAACAATCTGTAGAAACAATATGTAGAAATACATGCAGAATAATGTTCAGGAGGATGAGGCATAATGTTTAGGGGCAAGAACTGAGGAATTTCTGTAATGCTGGAGTGAATAAATATTGTTAAAAATACATATATACTACTTGACAGTAATAATAAAACATCTTATTACAGTTAGTTCTATTTTCTGTTACTACATGTGAAAAAGTTATGTACTTATCATATAGATAAATCTGTTTTGTCCATTTTCATTCTTCCTCAACTAACGGGTTTCGGATCCAAACTGCTCACTTCTTCCAGATAATCGGATCCATCTCTTGAGCTCCTCCCTTTACTCATAATGCCCTGTCAACCTAACACACCTCATATTGAGTTTTCTGCTCCCATGTATACCATGGGTAATACCCTAAAAAATTAAAAAGGTACAGATTAAAATCACAGAACTGGAGCTCAAACAAGGAACAGAGGTTCCCAAGTATTTTTCCTTAGGTTTTTCCAGCAGCAAAGGGAAGGAGGTTAGGAGGGTGGGAAGCTGAGGAACAAGGAAAATGAACACAGATTTATCATTACAGTGAGTGCATAACTTTTTTTTATCTGATGTTGTCATTTTCATTCATTCCTCAACTGACGGGACAGAGCCCTCAGTTAGATGAACTTTGGGTGGCCTTCATGGAAGGATATTTTGGAGTACTGCATATCAAAGGCAGCTCAGAATTAGTCCAAAATGACAAAAAATACACAGAGCCGACAGACATTGCCAACATCCTAGCTGACAGGCTCAGTGCAAACTTCTCCCCCCTCTCCCCACCAAAAGGGCAAATATCTATCCCAACAGAGTGCTGCCCCCCTGACATCTCAGATGCTCAGGTAAGAGCCGCCCTCTCCAAATCAAAAAACACAGCATCAATGGGACCAGATGGTGTCCCGGGCTGCGTCCTACATGAACTCCAAGAAGAGCTAAACCCAAACATAAAACTACTGTTCAATCTTAGCCTTACTACAGGATATGTACCCAAAGAGTGGCGTACAGCAACAGTGGTCCCTCTCCACAAAGGTGGTGCCTCAACGGATCCTGGAAACTATCGTCCCATAAGCCTGACTAGCTTGGTCTGCAAAGCTATGGAAAGGATTATCATGGACCTCATAAATAAAGATATTGGGGACCTACAGACACTGGATCCTACCCAGTTTGGCTTTGTTAAGGGCAGATCCTGTCTCTTAAACCTGGTCGATTTCTTTGAAACAGTCACCAAGGCCATTGACGAGGGGAAGGTGGTCCACACAGCCTACCTGGACCTCGCAAAAGCCTTCGATACAATACCCCACTCGGGCATTATAGATAAGCTCACCAGCTTAAATATAAACCCCTATGTCACTAGATGGGTTGCAAACTGGCTCAAGGACAGAACCCACATGGTTAGAATTGCTGGAGCCATGTCAGACTCCAAACCAGTTACAAGTGGCATCTCACAAGGCTCAGTCCTGGGCCCTCTCTTGTTCGGCATATATTTCTCGGCGGTACAAGCCAACACGGAAGGACTGTGGCTGACCAAGTTCGCAGATGACTGCAAACTGGGCACCATAATCAACTCTCCAGCCGACACAAGCATCCTCCAAAAGGGCCTCATAGAAACAGACAACTGGTACCAGAGCCATGGCCTCAAGCTAAACGCCAAAAAGTGTATAGTCATCCCCTTTGGCAAAAACAAAGTGCCCACAAATTACCACATAGGTGGTAATCCATTAAGTACAGAAGTCGTCATTAGGGACTTGGGGACCCAAGTTGATAGCAATCTCTCATTTGACAACCACGTGGCCAAAGTGGTTAGAAAAACATTTTATATAGCCCACCTAATCATGAAGGGATTCACATCTAGATCAGGGGAGGTCATCGTACCTCTTTACTCATCCCTCATCAGGCCCATAATTGAGTACAATGCCCCTTTTGGGATGTACCTTACCAGACACCTGCAGCAACTGGAAAGACCCCAAAAGTACCTCACCAAGAGGATCAAAGGGCTCGAACAGATGCCATATGCTGCCCAGTTAAAGAAACTCCAGCTCTACTCAGTGGCATACCACCTGCTTAGAGGCGATCTGTGCCTGACGTATAAAGCCATGTCCAACCCAGAATTAATGGACATGCTGCACCTCAGAAAATCCAAATCCCATCGAGCTACGCTCGAGAGACTTGAACCTCAGCACTGAAATAAATAGGACATGCTGGAGGGACAGATTCATAACCCAGAGGCTCCCTTCACTCTGGAATAAAATCCCAGTCCAGGTTAGGCAGAGTCCCACATTGACTCTCTTCAAGAGGAATCTTGATGAGTGGATGGGGGATCGTAGGTTTACCCCGGCTATCACTTCTGTGTCACTGTTAGACAGAGGCACAGTATACTAACCTCAAAAAAAAGCATAGCAAAATTAATTTAAAATGGGTGGCGAAAGCCAAACACACTCTGGCTAGGCTTATAAATGCCCTAGGGCAGATAGCCTAGTATGAACCTATGAACCTCTGTTCATAGAAACCAAACCAGATTTATAATGAGCAATAAAGGTATGAACATTGGATCAAGTGACTGCTGCACAAATGTCATCTATAGATGCTCTTGACCAAAAGAACACGAGATACAAATTAGAGATGTAGACAATGCTTTGGTTAAACATTCAATTAAGTGCAAGTCATTCAAAAAATTTTATTTTTGAGTCATCGATCACATCACCACAGATTTCAGTGGTGGGAAAGATTGAATTTAAAGACTTAAAATGGCAGACTAAGTTTTATGCATACTGTATACCAGGACAACAGCAGTGTTAATTACAAAATGATTCTGAATTGAAATCAAATCAGCACAATGATTCATGTAAATAAGAATGCATCTGTTTATTTTTTTAGTGTAAAATATTTTATGAAGGTACTTTAAGAACATAATTGTTCAAGTTCTGTGATTAGATGGGTGTGTGTTTTTAAGGACAGTATTCAAATAGTTTGCCTTTTTCATATATCATGTTCCGATGAAGGTCACTGTGGTCGAAAGTGCTTAATAATCATTAAATGAATTTAAGTTTCTTCCTTTTTCACACTCCAAGTGTTTTTTTTTCTTTCTTTTTTTAGAAGACTGGGTGATCTCGACTGGGATGAACAAGGGCTGTTGAAGAATACACCACTGCACCGAGTGAGTTCACTGCAGAACTCGCATATAAAACATGGCTAAAGAAACCAGAATGATTGCTGCTGCCATGGACCCTAAGGCTTGCAAGATTAGTACTGCTAGAAGAGAATGATGCAAGTTCACTTCCTTGATCTGGGATGAGTGTCTGAATTCTTATTGGAGGAAGAGATGCTATCTCACTGACAATATCTAGACAAGCACTTATGAACCCCAGACTCTGCAGAGGTGTCAGCTGTGATTTGCTGTAGTTGACAGATGTCTAGGTGAAGACACAATTGGAGCAAGTATTCCCTTGCTTGTAGAAGCAGATGCCTGGCTGTGGCTGTTAGGAGCTATTTGCCTAGGTATGGAAACTCAATCCCAGCAGACTCGTGTGAGCTGCTACCACCACCATATGCATTTGGTGAACACCCTTGGGGCTGTGGTGACTCCAAAGGTCAATGCTCTGAACTGGTAATGCCCATCTCCAGGCCAGAGGTGCAGACATATTCTGGAGCATCTGTTCATTTTGACAGGATAATATGCATCCTGAAGATCTTTCGAGCAAATCCAATTGTCCTTTCACAGCAGGGGCAAAATAGACTGATCTGTGACCATCTGGACCTGTGAATACTTCACAAATCAGTTTAATTTGCCGAGATCCACAATGTGTCTCAAATCCCCTGTCTTCTTTGGCACTAAAAAATCTTGAGTAGGTTCCAAATCCCATATGGCCTGGGTGAATCTTCTGGATAACTTTTTTTGAGTAATTTTTCTATTTCAAAGGCTGCATGCACCCCCCCCCCTCCCGACTGGGTGGAATACTGGTGATTATTTTCATTTTTTAAGGAGGTGGTTGGGAAAATGGTATGACAATCTCTGGATATAGTTCTCTGCACCCAGGAATCTTTTGTGATGGATGCCCAGCATTCAGGGTGCAGAGACAAGTGCATCCCTGACTGCCTCCAGACAGCAGCAGCCGGGCAACTCTTCAGGAGCTTTGGTATGGCTTGTCTGAGAAAGTGACCCTAAAATCATGGTTCTGTGGGCCACCTGTGGCAAGGGGGCAGCATCTTTCATTGGAATTTCCCCCCGCCTCTGGGAGAACCATCTCTTCATGAGTCTTGGAAAGGACCCTGTGACTTACAGACACACATCTTTCTGCTTCCTCGATGATTCTGGAAAAAGTCTCTGAGGAAAAGAAAAATGGATCCCAACCACAGAGTTTTTCCATCTTGCTCACTTCTGGAGGGCACTTCTTTTACCTTTGGGCTAAACAAGGAAGATACATCAAAAGGAGCATTGATGAATGAAGACTTGGAGGGCTCCACAAAATCATATAGGAGCATTCAGGCATGTCTCCTGATGGCTATGGCTGAACCTGCCGTCCATGAAGTACCCTCTGTGTGGGCTATCAACCTCATGGAAGTGTTAGATATGGACTGGAAGGTGGCCAATTATGAAGAGATCTTGTTCTGGTCCTCCACATACATGGACATGGAAAGAAATGTGGAGTGCTTTTTAGTCAAATCTCTTTGCAACCTTGTGAAGTGTAACAGATAATTCAACAACCGCAAAACAAAGGTCAATGAAGCATAAACACGATTACCAAATCTGTCCAAGGCCTAGACTCCCTGTTAGGTGGATGGACAGATGAGCTCTGCTCTGCAAACTTTCTTAATAGCTGCTGCCACAATCATGGCATCTACTGGGACCCACTTGCTCCAGTGTGCTCTGTCCTGGTGGGGGGGGGGGGGTGCTTAAATTTTACCTGGAAGTTTGGGGAAAAGCTCCACAGTATCTGACTCCTTCCATGCATGCAGCGAGATAAGCTCTATTAGCTCATCAGCTGGGGAGTCACCCAAGATGAAGCCAGACCAGACACAAAAGCCTCCGGGAACACTGACTCCTCCTGGGATGCAGTGTTGGATAACCATCCACTTTTTGTTTCAGGAGTTCAATTATGTCTCCAAATGAGATGTCCTCATGTAAAGATCTGGGGAACCCTTCCCCTTCAAAGTTGATGCCCGCAGTCAGAAATTCCTGAGGGGTATCCAAGTGTCCTCTTTTACATATCATCTTCCGTGGGACCACTCTTTTACATATCATCTTCCGTGGGACCATCAGTGGGATGGTCTGTTGAGGTTATCGGAAGTGATAGAGGAGTCCCGAGGGACTGACTGGAGACTTGAACGGGATAACTGCCCAAAAGAATAGAAGTACAAGCCTCAGAAATAAGACCCGAAGGTGGTACAGTAATGGGATCAGAGAGGCAAGGATGTCCTTTTTTAGGCAAAGACTCTCTCCACAGTCTCAAAGGCAGAGGGCTTAGGGGAAATAAAAGCTGGCAGCACTGGAGCCGAAGTCCCCTGTGCCAACGACCCTGAATCCCCCCAGGCTCGCCTCCTGAGGATGGAATTGGACCCAAGCTTTCCAGCATCAAAGTGCAGAGAGGCAAAGATGGCTCTGATAACTTCGGAGTCTATCCCAGCTCCTCCTCCCAGAGCTGGAGTCGAGTCTTAGGCTCCAAGAGTCCTCTTGCTCTGGAAGAATCGGGAGTGGAACAGCTCAGGGAAGCAGTCGGAATTGAACAGCGACCTGTCATCGCTCTTTAAAACTAATTTTTTTTTCTATAACTAAATGCTCTAGTGTTGAAACCAGCACAAAAATAACAGTCAATATACAAGTGGGCAGCACCCAAGCAATAGAAACATTCTCTGTGGGCATTAGAATTGGGAATCTTGTGCCCACAGAAAATGCATCTCTGAATCTGGTTGGTTCATTTGTCATAATGGCCAGAGACACTAGCCTTTATACAGAAAATAAGTGAAGAGAAGGACAGAAAAAAGTATCAGTATTATTTAATTTATTTATTTTTAGCAAGATACCAATGAGGGTATAAAGAAATACCTTCGAACATGTAGAAGGGGTAGAGGAAGGAAAGGTAAAAGTACTAACAATGGTACTCGAGGTAATGCCAGAGCTTCAGTAGAAGAGAAAGTAAAGCCTGACCGTTATAATCTGAGAAAAAAAAACTTCAGAAAGTAAGGGAGGTGGATAAGAATACTCGAAGGATAGTGTGAAATGAGAATTAAATTAAGAAAACCTCACTACTTTAAGAAGAAATCACCTGATAAGCTCAAGAGAGGATGATTCACACTGGAAGACGATATGGTGGCAAATGAGATCTGAGGTACATTAGGTTGGTGGGACATTACGGGTAAAGGGAAGAGCTCGGGAGTAGAATCCGAGAATCTGGAAGAAGTGGACAAGCTGTATATAAAATTCATTAACTGAATAATGAATGAAAATGAGATCAGAGATAATGTTACAGTGTAAAACGTGGCAATTTAATAAAGATGTTAAAAAAAATCAACAAAAATCAAATACTATACACATCAAAAATAATTAGAGGAAATGTGTAAACAAATCATGAACATGTTGTACAGAAAAAAGAAGTGTAATAATTGCTATGTTTGAGTAACGTCACTGCTGCAGTCCTCATTCTTGGGTATATCCTGGCTGCGCAGGTAGCCTAGGGCTGACCAGTCTTCCAAAGCTCTTCCCTCAGTGTTCTCTTTGCAGCACAAGGATGTCAGTGGTATAAAAGATGCATTTGCTGACACCATCTTCAGATCTTTTTTGCCATTTGGATGCACTGGTTGGTTGTATCTCAGCAGTGTGTGCAGTCTGCTGGCCAACCGGCTGGGGAAAAAAGTCTTCCTGGACAGTTAAGTACTTCAAATGGGTTTTCTTCCCTTTACTGTTTAATGTACAATGTGATTGCTAATGTTAGATTCAGAACATAACTCAAAAGAGTTTACAGTTAAGTGCAACTGCTTAGCCTGTGGTAAGCAAATACCACACAAGGGTCATCACAAATGTCTTTTTTCCTCTAGGAATGGAGCACAATGTGGAATCTTGCCCCCATTGCTCATCATTTAATGCACTGGGCAAATCAATCATTAAGGATACTTCAAAAAGGTGGCTTGAGCCTGGTTTTTGAGCCACCACGGCATTGTCCAAGGCCTCGGGAAACCTTCCTCCTAAAAATAAGCATTCTGAGAAGAGGTAGAAGTACAAGGAAACAGAAGCCATGACCAATAAAGTACAGTTGCATAACTTCCACTTACCTGTAAAGTTAGAGCTTCACTGAATGCTGTCTTACTGGCATATGGGTAGTACTGCTCTGCCACCTTCCCTCTGGCAGCCAGTCAAAGCTCAAAACTCCTCCCACTGCCCATCTATGATGGTGAAGAACCAATCACCTGGCAAGACCAGGACAGCCCTTCCCACTTACAGAACCCTTATAGTTTTCTGTGGCCCAATAGAAGAAGCAGAAGGAAACATAAGCTTTTCAAATACCTAATGTTCCACACCAAAAAACACAAAAGGTTGCTGAACTAAAACACAACGTCAACAACTAACTATACACATCTAACAAAAAGAAAATGGTGGGTGGGTATTGCCAGTATGGCAGTGTAGTCTGCAAATATCTGCTGTTACAGGTATGTGGAACTTACACAACTGTGCAATGTTCAACAAGCATGCCACCTTTTTAGCATATGGGTAGATTCCCTAAATTTACCCAACCTGGGAGGAGGAAGGATAAATCCCCAGGAACCCGTGTAGAACAGTCCTCATGAAGCTTGCTCTGGATCTAGAAAAGCATGCAGTTTGCAGTGTTTTGTGAATATATGGATGGAGGATCAAGTTACTGCCACTAGAATACTTTCAGAGTTTACTCCTTTCCAATATACCACAGAAGAGGAAAAGGCCCTGGTAGAATGTGCCTTTACCTTACCTGGATTTGTCTTTCCATGCTGAGTGTAACAAAAAACAATACCAGAGGACAACCAATGCGCAGTGGATTAGAGACAGGATAACCCTTCTTTACCTCAGAAAAGGAAATAAAAAGCTTTTTGGTCTTCCTAAAGAGCTTTGTTCTATCAAAGTAGTACCTGTGCTGCTTATGCACATCCAAGGAATTAAATTTCCTCTCTCCCTTATTTTAGGTTCTGGAAAGTTGACACAGGGAGAATAATAGAGTGAATTCTGAGACCACTTTCAGCATGAAAGTGGAATTAATGTGTAATACAACCCTAACCACATTACCAATTAGGTAAAGCTGTCCCACTATAACAGCTTGCAGCTCAAACTCATCTTGCAGATGTCACAGCAATAAGCAAAACAGTTTTCCATTTCAAGAACATGAGATCAGTTCGAGCTGCTGGATCAAAATGTGGTAATGTCAAATCTTCAAGAAAATAATTTAGGTTCCATGAAGGAGGAATTTGCTTATGAGAAGGTCTCATATGCAATACTCCTTTCATGAGCTGTTTTACTACAAGAGAAGAAGAAAGAGGGGGATCCATTGGCAGACAAGCACAGACGGCCACTAAATGCGCCTTAATAGACACATAAAATAAACCATTCTAAAGCAGCTCAGACAACTATTTCAAGACTAGAGGGATAATAACCTCAATGGACCCGTTTCCATTTAGGCATCACTTAGAAAACGTCATTCATTTGTACACAAGATTTTTTTATAGTTGCAGGATTTCTTGCCTCCTTTAACATCTGCTGCACATCCTCATGAAACGAGTACCTAAACAGAGTCAAGGCTGAGTACCTAAACAGAGTCAAGGCTGAGTACCTAAACAGAGTCAAGGCTGAGTACCTAAACAGAGTCAAGGCTGAGTACCTAAACAGAGTCAAGGCTGAGTACCTAAACAGAGTCAAGGCTGAGTACCTAAACAGAGTCAAGGCTGAGTACCTAAACAGAGTCAAGGCTGAGTACCTAAACAGAGTCAAGGCTGAGTACCTAAACAGAGTCAAAGCTGAATCATCCAAGGCTGTCAAAAGTTTCCCCAGATTGGGGTGCACCAGCCATGTCTGAAACTGCATGAGCAGATCCAGCATGTGAGTAAATCAGTGTTAACTGCCTTTGGTCAATACCACTAACAGGAAAACCAAGACTGCCTGGGCCAAAAGGGGATCACCACAATGATCTTTGGCATTTCTCTTTGAACATTCAGAAGTACCTTATGAATAAATGGACAGGGTGGAAACACACAGGAACATTCCCCTCCAAGGGAATGAGAATGCTTCTGTCCTCCAAGCATGGTTGCAAGATGTCTGGAACAGAATTTCTCCAGCTGTTTTGAAAGGAGACAAACAAATCTATTTGAGGTGTTCCCCAAATCTGGAGTACATCCAGGAAAACTAGTACCTTGAGCTCCACTTCTGTGAGTCTACCTGCGACAATGTTCTGTTCTGATGGTATGTATGATGCCTGAAGAGTCGGAATACTGAGAAGCCTGCTTCCAGGCTATCATTGCTAACTGGAACAGAGGGTAAGATCTTGTACCCCTTTGTATGTTGAGGTACCTGGAGTCCAAAAGTGGTGGACTTTCAAGGTGTGAATCACTGCTAACATTTCTTGACACTGCTGTGCCTCCATATGTTCTTGGGTCCCCATGTGGCCTGCACTTGCATCCCCACTGACACAGCTCTCCAGACCAAGTCAAACAAATCTGTCTTGACAGATTATACTGACACTGGAGGGGAGAAAGGAAAGACTAGACTGATACTGAACTGATCTCTCAATCACTGTAACTTGTCTGGGCAGTACCAGCAATTGGGATTCCAGGGAATGGAGATGCTGGGTCCAACAACTGCAGACATACCAGTGAATTTTTCTGATGTGAAGACGGGCTAGTGTTATCATGAGAATCATGGATGTCATCTGTCCAAGAATTTTTAGGAATTCTCTCACTGAGGCAACAGAGAATTCAAAAACACCATTTGGTATGACAGGACCTTGTCGATGGCCAGAAAGACGACTCTCTTGTTGGGAGTCAATCAAGCACCCCAGAAGGACAAGTCCTTGTAAAAGTGTCAAACATGACTTTCAGAGGTTCGACTTGAATGTTAGATGGGAGAGTAAGGTCAAAGTTTAAGACCTTCTCTAGTGATTTCAAACACCTGGACACAGACTCTGCACAGACCAGCAAGTCATTCAAGTATGGAAAGATGTGAATGCCCGCAGTCCGACAATAGGCCACTACAGGAGCAAGGCATTTGAATTCTCACAGTGCAGTGGACAGCCAAAAGGGCAATGCATACAGCTGATAGTGCAAACCAGACACAACTAATCTCAGATATCTCATGAGGCAATTAACAATAGGGATATGATGATAGGTATCCTTCAAGTCCAGGGTCACCATGAAGCAGCTGTCTGCAGGGCGAGCATCTTGAACTTGGGGACCTTGACAAATGAAGGTCAAACACCAGCCTTTACAGCCACATCTTATTATATATGCATGATTTTGTTTTCAGGATAGATGGTAAGAATCTATTTGGTTTGGGAACACAGCAGATGCCAAATTTATCATTTGAGAGAAATTACTATGTTTTGAAAAAAAAAAAACTTAGTCTGTTAAGCTGTCAGCAGAAGATTCTGCAAAGAATATGTCAGTCTGCTTCTCTGATGCACAGGGATGGAGACCTGACTATGACCCAGGAAAATTTGGTACGATTAGCAGTCCTGGTCCTGGAGTAGCCAAGGGAGAGAGGGGAAGGACTGAAGGGAGCATGGCCCACTAGCCTCTCCAGGGAGGGTGGGGGTGGGATGTTGCATGCACTTTGAGGCACACAGGGTGTGGCATGATCTCTGTGGAGATCAAAAGGTTCCTCCACTCAAGCAGAGTGTATCTGTGGATGGGGCTGCTTGGAGCAGAATGCACCTTGCTCATAAGCATATGCAACCAATAAAAAGCTGCATTACATGAAGGGCCAGGTGAACGTGAACTTCTGAAGCAAGGAGGCCTAGGCATGAAACTGAAGAACAGAAAAACTACTTCACAGCCTGCTGACATTTTTTTCCCGTTTTTCATTTAACTTCCAGCAGCTGACCATTAGCTGTCAACATGTCTAAAGGACCCACCTTAGCCTTCTCCTGGCTCAACCCAACCCACATCCGGTGCTGGTGTGGAGATGAAGGATGCAGGTGCAGCATCAATACTGCTATCAAGGAATCTGCCCTAATCCTACCACCCAGTGGCAGAGTCACAAACTCCTCTGTGCATACTTACCTCCATGCATGCACAACCCTTCAACCATACAATATACCACTCGCAACATGGAGATAACCAGGCTCTTAATATTGTGAGCCTGGCTGCCTCACTTCTCCAGGATGGGCAAACCTGTATTGGTCAATCACTTTCAACCTCACCAGCTTAGTCCCTTCGGCTTTCATGCTGCTTGTCAAACATGGATCATCTGGGAAGCAGTCAGGCCTTTATCCTGCTACTCCAAGGAGCCAGGTCCAAAAGAAATTATTTGTGTTAAAAAAAAAAAAAAAAAAAACAAAGCTTCTTTCTAATCACTGAATCAGAAGAAGAATAGAAAATGGAAAGGACAACCAGTAGTACTTGTTACTGTAATATCTCCGTAACATGTGTCTGCTGTTACTCTGCTTGGCTCCAATGTTTGTTTGACAGTACTTTTGGTTTGCCTTTGATAGAAAAGCCACAACTTGGTGGGAAAATTCAGTGTTTTAAGACTGTAGAGTGAAACATTTATTCTGTTTTCCACAGTCCCCCCCCCCCCCTTCTTCCAGATTTTTAGCACTTTCTCAGACAGCAGTTCAAATGTAATGTTTTATGCAAGGATGTGTTTAGAAGTTAGGCCTTTACACCTAGAGGAAAAAGCTGGGTCCTCAACTATACATGCCTTTACAGAGCAGTCCATGATGCACCTGTACTAAAACCAGAATCATAGCCACATTTGATGGCATGGATACCTACTTTGTATGTGCTTATCCAAGTCTAAAGATCTGTTCATTCAGGGAAAAGTACAGTTGTGTAAGTAAATTTACCATAACAGTGCATGTCAGAGTAGATCATTTTGCAGTAGCATAAAACTGCACGAGCCAGATTCTGACAAGAAAGTCAGATAGCCAGTCAGAATACTAAAGTGTCTGGGCACCTTCTTTGCAGACTGTATATCTGCAAAATAATGTGCGTGTGCTGGTATAAATAAGTGCATGCACCAAAATTTCAAAGCTTTCTTGCCACAAAAAAAAAAAAAGGTTTGGTGCAGCTAAAGATGCATCATGTCTTGGTATATCTAATCAATCAATAAATAAAAAATCAATTCATGTCAAACTAGAAAAAAAGGTGACTTGGACCCCACCCCGACAATGGATAAACAGCAAGTAAAAAGAAGTGGGGAATGAAGGGTGGTTGTTAGTACTGCAAGAATGATCTATTCATTACATGCTGTTACACTAAGTTTACTTATACAGGTGTACTATGCTCATCATTAGATAACTGTTGCAGTGACTAAAGCTATATGGGGGAACTGCCACAGCTTAGACAGAAAGGGTGAAGGAATCACAGACCTAGCAAATCATTTTCTGTCTCTGAAAAATAAACAGTTTTGCAGTGCTTAGTGAAAGTGTGCATAGAGGACCAAGTTGCTCCTCTCCGAATAGCTTTGGTCACCTCCAAAAGGTCCTAGACACTGCCACAGTTCTAACAGAATGTACCTTAATATTCTTGGAGGAGGGGGGGGGGTCCATGGTGAGAACAGAAGAACTGAATGGACTAGCTACTTGGAAACTGCTTGCCTTTTTTTCTTACCTTCAATAGAAAAAGAGTTGGTCTGATGCTCTAAAATCTTTTGTTCTGTCCAGGTAGTACCTGTTGCTTGTGGACATCTGGGGAAGGCAAAATTTGCTCTCCTCTATTTATAGGCTGGGGAAAGACTGCAGGGAAATGCATTAATTCATTTAAAGAAAACTTTATGCATGAATTAAGGTGGGGCCCTAAAAGTCACAATCTTTGTGAAAAATCAAAAAGGGCTAGGGCATGAGAACATTCAGCCCAGAAACTCATCTGGCCAAATTCAGAGCAATAAGTAAAGCTGTATTCCAAGTAAGACACTTCACAAGATGGGTCTCAGCAGTACAAAAAGGTGAGAGTTAGCTTCTCCAACAGAAAAAGAAGAACCCAAAATGGAGTCACCTGCTTTCTAGGTGGTCTACTATGTAAAATCTCTTTAAAGAACTGCTTGACTTGGAAAAAGAAGAAAGGGAAGGGATCAAATGACATACAAGCAGAAACGGATGAAAAATGTACCCTGACAAAACTGTAAGGTAGGCCTGATTTGACCAATTAACATAGGTAATGGAGAACCACTGGAGTCCTCATTGTGGATGGGTCCTGGTCTTTAAGCACCAGCTAGAAAATCTTTTCCATTCGGTCAACTATGATTTTCTAGCAGCAGGGTTTTTTTAGCTGCCTTTTAAATACTGTGGGAAGAAATAGTCAGGGAATTGTTATGACTAGACTTGTATAGGCCCTAGGTCCAATAGCCTAGTACCAACCTATGAACCTATGTTGCACATTTTCTGTAAAGAGATGCCTAAATGGGATCAAAACCTAACCTACAGCTGATAGTATGGAGGTGAAGACATTTGGGGTAAACTGTGTGATAAGTCCACTCTATAAGGAAGGTTTTGGTAACTGTCCCGGGCCAGATGTATGAGAAGGGAGAACCAATTTTGCCTTCGCCAAAAGTGGGGTTAACAAATGCATCTTGACACAGTGATTTATCATCAGTAAGACTTCAATCATCAAAGGGAAGGGAGCATAAAAACATTCTTGCCCATGGGGTAAAGGCATTTGTATTCTAGGCATCTTTGCAAGGAACCTTAAAACAGAACTTCTGTAAATGTCACCTAACAATGGAGGCAAACAGACTACTCAAGGAGTTCCCCATAGCTGGACAGTCTCCCATGAAAACCTCTGAGTGCATCATCCATTCATGAGGGTTTGTCCTGGATCTTCTCAGGAAGTTTGCAATAGTGTTCTGCTCTGACAGTACCTGAAGGGAGATACTGGAATGAGTTGTGAGCTCCCAGACAACAACAGCTAATCTGCACATGAGGTAAGACCTGGTTCCCCTGGTGTAAGTACCACAACTGTGGTGTGGAGTGTTACTATCAACAGCGGTTTCAGAGTCCATAGCTGATTCAAAGCTATTAATACCTTTATCAAGGACAATCTCCTTGAGGTTTCTTTTTGAAGTAGGGATCCGAAATCCCTTGAATTTTGATCCCTTTGGAAACCACTCCCTAGGTAAAGTCCAACGCATCTGTGGTGGCAGAACGACTGGGGGGGTGAGGATGAAGACCTAGAGTTACCTGAAATTGATCAGCTCTTCAGAGGAGTTCCTTTTTAATGAAGTTCAAGACTGGAAAAAGAATGCAGATGGGATGCAGATGTTGGGACCAGACAGATTTTACAAACCAGTGCATCTCCACTATATGAAAATTAAGGTTAGGGAGGACCATGATGCTTGCTGATGCCATGTACCCTTCGATTCTGAGGAGCTCCCTTACTGCGGAAACTGACTGGTGAGCTAGGTTCAAGAAGTGGAAATGGCAGAACGACACCTTCTCTGGAGGGAGGTAAGCTAGCCCACAACAGGTGTGCCCAGAAAGCATCACAGAAAGGTTAAACATGTGAAATAGAACTAGGAAAGACTTCTTTAACTTTAATTCAAATCCCAAGTTTTGGAAATGGTTTATGGAGAAAAGGAGAGGAAACTTTGGTGTCTTTGGCAGAATGTGGTAAGATAAAGCAATTGTCCAGATAAGGGTAAATATGCATTTCCCTGAAGCTTGCAGAAGGCAATGATTGGAGCTTGGGATTTTGTGAAAACCCTTGGGGCTGTAGACATATCAAATGGCAAGTATGCAAACTGAAAATGCAATGTCGACACAAAGAATCTTAAACCATGCTGATGTTCTTTGTGGACTGGTATACAGTGAAATGCATCTTATAAGGACTAGTGGGACTAGGTAAGAGTTGGGTGAAAGAATAAAAAGGGACTGAAGAGTTAACATCTTGAAGTTTGGTGCAATGACAAAGGAATTCTTAGCTGGAATATCCAATACTGGTCTCTAACTAACCTCCTTCTTGAGTAAAAGACCTTTCCCTGTTGGAAAGGGGGAAGCAGGCAGGTTCTATTACACCTTGAAACAGCACGTATGTTAGAATAGGAGGGAAAAAAGCTTTTTTTAGAGAAGAGGGAATGTTACTTGAAAAGGAACACTGTAATTTGGTAGCCATACTGAATTATCCTTAGCACTGAATAATCTGTTATTTGTTTCCAGGTGTGCAGGAAAAGAGAGACTATCAGCTATGTTAGAAGGATGGGTGGGATGGGGAAGGGAAGGAAGTCCACATGCAGTCATGGAGACTTGTGCTTGGAAGATCCCTGGGGTCCATTTCCTTTCTTTTTAAGATCCACTTACCACTTCTTCTGATATTGTCATTTACAACACTTTTTGCAGACTTGGGCCAAGGGGTTATCTGTCAAAAGGTTCAGGGTTCGAAACCTAGTTCCTGGGATACTTGAGTGGTAAAACAAAAAGGCTGTTTCATCTCCTCCTCTAATCTTTTGAGGACCTCTCCTGAAGAACTCAAAAAGAGATTTTTCTAAGGAGCCATGCAAAATCTGAGATTTGACACCTTCCAAGTAACTCTGAAGCCTAACACATGCACACTTGCGCATCATAAGAACCTGTGGCAACAGTCCTTGAAAAAGCATTAACTGCATTACAAGTGCATTTTATTTAATGCTTTGCAACTTATGAAGCAGAAGAAAGAAAATATGATAAATTAGTTTTAGTGTCTTAAGCAGGAAGACTGGAAATGGAATGCTGCATATCAGAAAAAAAAAAAAAAAAAACAGCATATATTTGGCTATATGGGTCTGGCAGGACTTTGCCCTGACATCTAGAATGGAAGCAGCATACACTTTCATCCTGTATATGTCAAAAGCCCTACTGTCCTCCTCAGTGGGGACAAGATTTGAACTTGCTGCTCTACTGGCTAAAATTTTAGCTCCTTCTCCTTTAATGCCTTTATACATTCTCATTCTCTCTTTCCTTGTTTTTTACTTCTCTTACTCAGTCTTGGTTTACTCATTATTTCTCTTGCCTCCCATATCTATCCCACTTATTATCTCTTAAATACTTTTACTCACTCTCCCCTTCTTATCCACTGTTTAAATTTTTCCACTCTGACATTTGCTTTATGAGCAATAAACTCTCACACTTATAGCATGTTAACACATTTAAATGCTACATGATATTGTATTTATCTTAATGATGGTAGGTGCACATTATACGTGGTATATGTATACTATCTGTATTAATGCATTTACAGTATATTGTAATAGGATGTAAATTTTCACCTATGTACATATATTCTTTTTTCTGGGGAGATGTTCTTTCCAAGCCTAGCCTGAAAACAGATAAAATTATCCAGTTGGACTTTTCCAGTAGACAAATGCCAGTAAATAAAAATAAGATTAGAAGAGACTAAAGGCTTTACTTGTGTACAGAAATGATGGTAGGGATACCCAAGGGATTCCTAGAGAGAGATTTATGGGAATCAGATACTTTACAAAGCCTAAATGGCTTCTGTGATGCAGGAGGCTAAAAATATGAAGATTAAGCAGAATTAAAGGTATCCTCTAATGCCTCAAGGCCTGGAAGCGTTGCCAGGAGTTTAGGGGAATCCAGATTCAATAGGTCATAATAAGAAGTTATGTACCTACCATAATGTTCCATGTTAGTTGTCTTCTTCTCGCCTTCTTTCTTGCTGGATGGGTTCGGAGCCGATCCTCGGCTCCGACTCGGCCAATACTAAAGCTCGAGAGCTAATTCCACCGGCTCGAGGCTCCCCTATATCCCACAATGCTAGGCGGTAACTACGCAGATCTCGTTTGATAGCTAGACCAAACAATTCTAGTCTCCATAGTATGGAGAAGGGTAACCCACCTCTATATAAACCAGAGTGTAAGGTATCCCAGACCTAACAAAAGGGGAAATAGAGGTGGTAGAACGTGTGGGAATGAAACTCTTCCACAGGAAGATCACAAAATGAATTCCTATCGGTCTGTCCAGGCTTGGGGGAAGGAGGGTGGGACGCAAGAAAGAAGGCGAGAAGACAACTAACATGGAACGTTATGGTAGGTACATAACTTCTTAATGTTAAGTTGTCTATCTCGCCTTCATTCTTGCTGGATGGGACTGCGTCCCTAGCACCTTATCCCGGGTGGCCTATCGGAACAGACTCTTGAGAACAGTGGAACCAAAGTTGGCACGGTTTCTGGAGACCATGTCCAATTTGTAATGTGAAATGAAGGTATGAGGAGAAGCCCAAGTGGCTGCTGCACAAATGGAATCTACTGGCAGCCTGTCCTGAAAAGCTACGGATGTAGCTAATGCCCTAGTTGAATGAGCTCTAGGTCTTGAAGGTAACTTTTGATGTCTGATCTCATAGATGAAGGTAATTGTAGAGGTGAGCCATCTAGAAAGGGAAACCTTAGTAACTGGATGGCCCGATTTCCCTTCCGCATATGATAGAAAAAGCTGATCAGATTTCCTGAATTGTTTAGTCCTGTCTAAATAATATCTAAGTTGGCGGTGAACATCCAGAAAATGTAGCTTTTGTTCCGACCTGTTGGAATAGTTAGGGAAAAAGACGGGGAGATCAATCGTTTGGTTTAGGTTTGTTTGAGAAGAAACCTTAGGCAAAAAGGATGGATTAGTATGGAGGGATACCCTATCTTTGTGAAACACTAAGTAAGGAGGGCGACTGCACAGAGCATGGAGTTCAGATATCCTTCTCGCTGAAGTTATGGCTACTAGAAAAAGTGTCTTCCATGAAAGCAACTTCAGAGAACATGAAGCTGCTGGTTCAAAAGGGGGAAGGATTAAGGATGCCCGAACCAAGTTCAAGTCCCATTGAGGCGGGGGATCTTTGATTGGAGGTTTGAGAAGAAAAACGCCCCTTAAAAAGACTTTGCAGAGTTTGTGAGCCATGATGCTAGACTCCGAGACACCTACATGATAATTAGATATAGCAGCCAACTGAACTCTAATGGTAGATGAAGAAGATCCTAAATGAAAGCGTTCTGCTAAAAAGTCAAGAATAGACTGGATAGGTGCAGTGAAGGGATCTATATTTTTTGATGTCGCCTAAAAGGAGAAGCGTTTCCATTTGCTATTATAAATCTTCCGGGTAGAAGATTTATGAGAGGCTATCAAGAAATCTCGGACCGAGCGAGATATTAAGGGAAGCCTGGCTAAGGTCGGAATCGGAGAAACCACGCTGTGAGGTTGAGAGAATGAAGAGATTGGTGCAGCTGGCCCGATTGGTGGGTCAACAGATCTGGGACTGGGTCCAGATACCAAGGCTGCTCCAAAAGGTAACGATGAAGGAACGAAAACCATATCTGTCGAGGCCAGTAAGGGGCAATGAGGATCATTGTCACTCTCAAGGCGATGGCTTTCTGAATTAGTTGAGTTATCAGTGGAAAAGGGGGAAAGGCATACAGAATTCCCTGGGGCCAATCGTGGACTACAGCGTCTCTGGTGGGATGGCCTGGTAATGTGAAGAGAGTGAAGAAGTCGTGACAGTTTTTGTTTTGGGGAGTAGCAAAAAGATTGCAGCAAGGCTGGCTCCATCGTTGGAACACTTCTTCCAGTACTGATTTCTTCAGAGACCACTCGTGGGGCATGAGAATTGCCCTGCTCAACTTGTCTGCAATCACGTTGGACTTCCCGGGAATGTGCGTTGCCACCAGAAAACGCTGAGAAGAGATCGCCCATTGCCAAAGTCTGAGTGCCTCTCGACATAAGGGGTATGATCTGGTTCCGCCTTGTTTGTTGATGTACCACACTACGGACATGTTGTCCGTCTGAATTGCAATAGTCCCTGTGGGAAGAGAGTCGTGAAGGGCTTGCAACGCTAAAAGCACTGCTCTCATCTCTAAGAAATTTATGTGCAAGTGGCACTCGAAAGGTTGCCACGTGCCCTGGACTGTCCTGCCCTGATAATGCCCCCCCCACCCGATCAGGGAGGTGTCTGTTGTCAACGTGGCGACTGGGGGAGGGAGAGTGAAGGGTCTTCCTTGGAGAACCTGAGGTGATGTAATCCACCAAGACAGTTGATTCTTGCATGATTGAGTTATCAATATGGTGTGGGACATCGGGAGCTGTTGGAAGGACCATTGAGTAAACAGCATCCATTGGAGGATCCTCATATGGAAGCGAGCTAAGGGGAGAAGGGGGATAGCTGCTGCCATGAGTCCTAATACCTTCAAAACTAGTCTGGCTTTGACTTTGTTGCATTGTAAGAGAAGGTAAACTTGTTTGCGAATGTCTGACACTCTCTGCTCTGTAAGTCTTGCTGAAAGACTGAGTGCGTTTAATGTGGCACCTATAAAGGTAATAGATTGACAAGGCGACAAGGCAGATTTTTCCAAATTTATTGAAATGCCTAGAACTTGGCAAGTTTGGATAGTGAAGTCTCTGGATAGAAGTAGTTGATGTCTGGTGGTGGCAGTAAGGAGCCAGTCGTCTAAATATGGAAACACCTGGAATCCTTGACGTCTCAAGTGAGCCGCGACCACTGCCATGCATTTGGTAAACACTCGGGGGGCTGTAGTGAGACCAAAGGGCAGGGCTCTGAAGTGGTAGTGATTGGCTCCCAGCCTGAAGCGGAGAAATCTCCTGGAGAGTCTGTTCATCTTTATATGGTAGTACGCGTCCTGAAGATCTATCGAGCACATCCAATTGTCCTGACCAAAGAAGGGTAGAATGGACTGTAGCGTGACCATCCGGAATTTTGTTTTTTTGACATACTTGTTTAAGTTGCTGAGATCCAGTATGGGTCTCCAGTCCCCTGTCTTTTTTGGTACCAAAAAGAATTTGGAGTAGATTCCGGATTCTTGTTGGTCTGCTGGGACTGATTGGATAGCTCTTTTTGAAAGCAGCTTTGAAATTTCTAGTGCTGCTTGTTCCCTTAGACTGGGTGGAACGTCTGGAAGGGATCCTTTGGATTGGGATGGAATGTGAATAAAGGGAATTTTGTAACCCTCGGATATGATCGACTGTACCCATTTGTCTTGTGTAAGGGAAAGCCAGGCTTTTGGGTACAAGAACAATCTTCCCCCGACAGCCTCCGAAGGTGGACAGCCGGGCAGCTCCTCAGGGATGCTGAAAGGGTTTATCAGAGAATGTTTCTCTGCTACCCTGGTTTTGCGGACCTCCTCTGCCTCTAGGGTGGCGCCTATTGTTATCCCCCCCTCTGCCTCTAGAGGGGAATCGACCTTGTGCGTCAGATGAGACTCCCTCGGTTTGTTTGCGGAACCATATCTTTCCTCCCCTCTGACCTTTGGGATAAGGCCTAGAAGGGGTAGAAAAACGGACTCCCACGGCAGAGATAGTCTTACCTTCCACCTCGCACCTAGTCAATGTATCCTTCACCTGAGGACCAAACACGGATGATCCATCAAAGGGGGAATTGGTGAAGGACGTCTTGAAAGGGTCCGCAAAGTTGCACAGCCGCATCCAGGCGTGACGTCGTAGGGCAACACCTGTGCCTGCGGCTCTGCTCGCTCCATCCGCAGCATATGAGATAAGCCATATGAAGGAGTTAACGATGGAGTTTAGGGTTGCCAACTGGGAGTTCATTCTGTCTTGGAACCCCTCAGCTGTTGGATCCTTTACCTCTTCACTCATATCCTTGAGTAAATCTCTCTGGAGACGAGTGAAGTGACATAAGTAGTTCAGCGACCGCATTGAAATGGTCGCTGATGAGAACATCTGCTTACCGTACCTGTCCATGGTCCTAGATTCCTTGTTAGGAGGATGGACAGGTACCGAAGGATAAGCTAACTCCTTCTTAGTGGCTGCGGCCACCACCATGGCATCAACGGGGACACCTTTAGATAAAAAATCTTTATCTCTAGGGGCAGTAATAAACTTAGACTGCCTCCTCGGGGTGGGTTCCACTGAATCAGGAGCCATCCTGATTCAGTGGAACCCACGGCAGAGACAGTCTTACCTTCCACCTCGCACCAATGAAAACATTGGAGGGGATAAATGTATCTCCAAACACCATCATACTAGGTGACTTCAACTACCCTAATATAGACTGGGAACACTACTCAAGCCCAAACACTCTAACCCAAAGATTCCTGGAGTTCATAAACTCAAATGCCATGGAACAACTAGTCACCATCCCCACAAGAGGAGAAAACATACTTGATCTCATCATCACGAACATGGGATCAAAATGTTCAACACCGGAAGTATACCCCTCACTGGTGAGATCAGATCATAAACTAATCTCGCTGGAGGTCCTCATCCCGCCCCACCTGAAACAAAAAGACCACAGTGAAAAACTTCTCAAAAGCCGATTTCACACTTCTAAAAACTAGTGTGGTCTCCTTTAAGGCCCCTGAGCCAGTGGTAAACATTACTCAAACCGCTGAATCACTTACAAATGCCTTCTACCAGCACCTACAGGACTGCATGGATCAGGCAATCCCAAACAAAACTAAGACTCTCTGTACCAAAGGCAAGCGTCCAGTCTGGTGGACCCCAGCCATAAACAAGCTCTACAACAAAAGGAGGAAGCTACTACAAGATAGAGCAAAATCCTTGAAAGGTAAGACACCTTTGGTCATTATAAGTAAAAAACTAAGAGCTCTCATAAAATCATCCAAGGCAAATTTTGAGAGAAAAATCGCTGAGGACTCTAAAGAGAATCATAAGGCCTTCTTTAGCTATGTTAGAAACCTAGGAGGAAACTTCCAGATATGCTCAGAATTAGTTCAAAATAATGTGAAAATTACTGAACCTACACACATTGCCAACATACTGGCTGACAGGTTCAGTGCAAACTCCCCCCCCCTCCCCCCCAAAAGGAGAGATATCTATTCCAGAGGATTGTAGCCCCCCAAACATCTCCAACGCCCAGGTGAGAACTGCCCTCACTAAGGCAAAAAACACAGCATCCATGGGACCGGATGGTGTCCCCGGCTGTGTGCTTCATGAACTCAACGAGGAATTAAACCCACAGTTAGGACAGCTGTTTAATCTTAGCCTCACCTCAGGATACGTACCCAAGGAGTGGCGCACGGCGACTGTGGTCCCACTTCCTAAGGGCGGTGCCTCCACAGACCCTGGAAATTACCGCCCCATTAGCTTGACAAGCCTTATCTGCAAAGCCATGGAGAGGATCATAATGGAACTCATAAATAAAGACATAGGGAACTTGCAGACTTTGGATCCAACCCAGTTTGGCTTTGTCAAAGGCAGATCCTGCCTCTTAAACTTGGTTGACTTTTTCGAGACAGTCACCAAGGCCATTGATGAGGGAAAGGCGGTCCATACAGCCTACCTCGATCTGGCAAAGGCCTTCGACACAATACCCCACTCAGGTATCATCGAAAAACTCATCAGCTTGAATGTAAACCCATACATCACAAGATGGGTTGCAAACTGGCTAAGTGACAGAACCCACAGGGTCAGAGTTGCTGGAGCCATGTCAGACTCAAAGCCTGTCAAAAGTGGTGTCCCACAGGGCTCAGTCCTGGGTCCACTCTTGTTCGGTATCTACTTTTCTGAAGTACAAGCAAACACAGGAGGGTTATGGCTGACAAAGTTTGCAGATGACTGCAAACTGGGCGCCATAGTCGAAAACACATCTGACACAGATATCCTCCAGAAGGGCCTCACAGAAACGGATAACTGGTGCCAGAGCCATGGCCTGAAGTTAAACGCCAAAAAATGCATAGTCATACCCTTCGGGAAAAACAAGGTTACCCCTAGCTACCATATAGGTGGCAATCCACTGAGCACAGAAAAAGTCATCGGAGATCTGGGGACCCAGGTTGACAGTAGCCTTTCGTTTGACACTCATGTTGCTAAAGTAGTTAGGAAAACCTTCTATATCACCCACCTGATCATGAAGGGATTCACATCTAGATCAAGGGAGGTCATCGTCCCCCTGTACTCATCACTCATTAGACCTATGATTGAGTACAATGCCCCGTTCGGAATGTATCTGACCAGACACCTGCTGCAGCTTGAAAGGCCCCAAAAGTTCCTCACCAAAAGGATAAAGGGTCTCAAAAATATGTCTTATGCTGCCCGACTGAAAGAACTCCAGCTCTATTCAGTCTCATACCGCTTGCTCAGAGGTGACCTGTGCCTGACATATAAGGCCATGTCAAACCCAGTTTTGATGAATATGCTTCACCTCAAAAAATCTAGATCCCTCAGAACCACAAGGGCGGGAGACTTAAACCTTGACACGGTTATAAATAGAACGTGCTGGAGGGACAGATTCATCACCCAGAGACTCCCTATGCTGTGGAACAAAATCCCGGTACATGTGAGGCAGAGCACCTCTCTGGCCTTGTTCAAGAGGAATCTTGACCAATGGATGGGAGATTGCAGATATACCCCAGGGATTACTTCAGTATCACTGCTTGACAGAGGCACAGCAAAATGATAGGCATAGTTTTTATTCAAACTAAAGGGGTGGCGAAAGCCACATAACTATGGGCTAGGCTTATAAATGCCCTTGGGCAGATAGCCTAGTATGAACCTATGAACCTATCCAGGCCTTCTTTGCCACCACTTCCATAAGGGGGTCAAAGGGAGGGGACACCCAGGAGGTAGAAGGGTGAGAGCCGAACACCTCAAGGTACACTGACTCATCCTCTGAAGGGTTAAGGGCTGGCCAGTTCCCCCTCTTTCAGGATCTCAAGGATGTCAGCAAAGGAGACATCCTCAGAGGGGGATCGAGGGGAACCTTCAGATTCCTCTAAGTCAGTGTCAGAGGTGATAGACTCAGGGGAGTCAATGTGCTTCCTCTTGCACTGCCTCTTCCTAGGGGGTTCTCCTACCGGGTCAGGAGAGGCCTCGGAAGAGGAGGAAATTCCCAATGGGGAAACTTGAGGAGTTGGCTCTCTGCGGTCTGAAGCAAGGGTGTGTGCAGAAATCACCGCAGGCACTGATGATGGAGGGGCTGATGGAGCCGACTGTGGGGCAGACACTGGTTCTAGCACACTCCGCATGACCTCGAAGGCACCCCTATCGGGCAAGGCCGGAGGTCCCCGCTCCGAAGAGACTAGGACCCCCTCCGGCACCGACAGAGACGGCTCCAAGACCGATGTCGGAGCCGAACTCACCAGCACCGAAGCACCGAGAGGGAGAGCAGGGTCGGACAAGGGTCCGATGCCACTCGCCCCCTCGGAGCCGATGAGGGAAGCTCGGCGCCGAGATCCCTCCAAAGAGGAGATCGGAGCAGACGACAGAGCCGAAAGGGAAGGTATCAGATCCGACGCACCGACAGTCATGGCTCTGATGAGCCCTGGCTCCGAGCTCAAAGGAGTCGGAGGAGGAACACATTGAGGGACAGAAATAGCCACTGACTGATGAGTCGGGCTATGAAGCATTTGGGCCAGCGCCTCGGACTGGAGAAGTCTACTCACTACCCTTTGCAAATCGTGGTCAGATAGCCTGGAAGACCGTGAGGAATGCGATCTATGGCTCCGCTCCGAAAGAAGAGGGGATCCGGGTGTCGAGTGTACGGAGCCGATGGAGGGAGACCTAGATCTCTTTCTTAAAGGTTGCTACGATAAAAGTATCGGAGCCAACTGAGTCTTAGCCTCAGCTCCGGCTGGAGCCGAGATAATAGTATGAGGCTTGGAAACATCGGCTCCAACCGGAGCAGATGTCGAAGCAGTTTTGATGCTTCCAGAGGACGGCTCTGAAGCCGGAGAAGACTGTCTGGAAGTCTTAGAAGGCCTCCCCGACACAGACTGGGTCAGGGGGCCTTCAGGCTTCAATAAGCCACACAAAATCAATTTATTTTTGCGTTCCTGCAGGACTCTAGGGCTGAAACCATGGCACACAGCACATGAGTCCTGCAGGTGCAAAGGTCCCAGGCAATACACACAAGAAGTGTGACCGTCTGTCAAGAGACATTTTCTGACAGCATGAATCACACTTCTTGAAGCCTGAGACCTTAGAATCTTTAGACATAGTAAATTAGAGTGAAAACACAAGCACAACATACAAGCACACCCTTAAGCAAAAAAATAAAATTCAGTCACACTGAAGGACTAGGGGAAGGAAGGGCCAAAGGCCTAAAAGTTAAGAAGGAAATAAAAAGGGATTTTAGACACTAGAGGGGGACCCGATTTAAACTATCTGAAATACTACAAATAAAACTATGGTTAAAGGATCAAAATTTAGGGGTTGAAATAGAAGTTTCTTATCAGAAAACTTACTAACTTGCCAGAGCCGGTAGAAGAAGCACCTCTTCAGCTAAGCGGCAAACGAGATCTGGGTAGTTACCGCCTAGCATTGTGGGATACAGGGGAGCCTCGAGCCGGTGGAATTAGCTCTCGAGCTTTAGTATTGGCCGAGAACCCATCCAGCAGTATCAGAAAATGAAATTTCTTCATTAGGTGAGTCAGTAGACATTCTCCTCTGACAAGACTTATATGGGATAGGCAAAGAAAATTGTGAGGCAGAATCCAAACTTTCCTCCTCTGTATCAAAGTGCAGCTCTTCGTTAGAGGATGAGAACCTTTTCCTCTTAGAATGAGAAGATGTAGGGGTCAAAGACGGGAAGGAATGAAAAGCCTAAAGAGATCCTCGGCAAAGTTGTATCAGTCCTCTTGGCAAGCCTTCAAGTTAGATGAAGTAGAAGGGGGAAGAGTGTGTGTGTGTGTGTGTCTGTGTGCGTGTCTGTGTGTGTGTGTGAGTCTGTCTGTGTGTGTGTAGGAATCTCAATCCAAATAGTTTTGGAAGACCCAGATATCTGGACTTCCAAAAGCAAGCCTGCTACATCTTTCTTTTGTCAAAACCTGAAGTACAGGGTCCTCCCCTTTAGTCAGAATGAAGTGGGGTTTTCCCTTTTCAGGTGACACCTGACAGCTAGTCTAAGAATGCTGGTGTCATGGCCCTTAGTAGCTTCCTGTAGGGCATTGCCGGAGAAAGCCAGCAAGACTGGACTGATAGTACAGGGGTTCAGAGACTACCACTGCAAATTTGTCTGGCCTAGACCATTGAAAAGAGGTGGACAACTGTCCCTCTTCTGGACTCTTGTTTGAAAGGTTTTTCTTTGACTGAAAGGGGAACATCCAAGGAAGATGAGTTGGTAGTCATGGAAGCTTGTGTCAAAATTTTCAAACATCGTTTTACCAAGAACAGCCCAAGGCTGTTAAACCTATGTTCTATCAACAGCTTTAGAATGAAAGAAAAATGTCAAAGGACCATATCTTATGACTGGCTTCAAGACTAAAAATGAAGGCAGTGTGGGAGTCCTCTTATAGAATCTGACTACCGCAAACTCATTTCCCCTTTCTGAAAGGTAAAAGACTCAAATACTGTAAACTTTTCAGTGAAAAAAATACAAGTCTCCAAGGAGGGCACTGTAGTCAAAAGCTGACCACTAACACTAAAGATAGAGAGAAAACATGATATCTGACTAAATGCTTCAGTGGCAACAAAGTTCCAAAATGTTGGCACCCATACTCCGTCACTTATATCAGCATGCTCTCACACTTTTGCATATGTACGCTATGTGAGAAGGCACCCAAAAGCTTTAGTACTCTGGCTAGATGTCAGTTATGCTTAGCAAGATACATCTTACAAAACTATACTATTGAAACAATGATCTAATGAAAATGTTCAGCTTTCCACTGTTCTAATTTTTCATTTTTTTTTATTTTATGACTTTCTCCAATACAGTACCTTATAAGAATAGTAATTAGCAGCTCATATAGAAAGAGTTGCATAAATTAAGTTTTTCCCAAACCAGTCTGCTTGCTTTTGTTTTCTGGGTTTCAATACTTACAATTTTTTTGGTGGACATCAGTCAAAAATAGCTCAATCACTAAGCTCTTGTACAGAAACAATCACTGTTCCTGAACTCTATAAAACCAGTCATTTTTCTTAGGAGCAGGTGGTTGAGAAGCATGCTCAGTGGAAAACCCACATTTTCAAAAGAAGAAAGGCAGGAGAAACAGCAATTATTTTAACCTCCCATAGCTTCAGCAGCCAACTACACCTTAGTTTAAGGGAGAACAGTTCATTAAAAGACCACTTAAAATTATCTTTCATAAGTTTAAAGAGAATCCCCAAAAATGCATCCTCTGGAGTAGGACATGAAGACACAGTCTGTGTCCAACCTTAAAGGACAGAGAGTTGGGTTACTTGCTAAAGGTTTCACATTCTCCACAAAACTAGGAGACGAGGAAGAATGTTTCAGTTTTATTTTCTTGGAAACAACCCTAGAAGTCAAAGGTTTTGTACTGATAAAGACTTGAAATTGTTACATTTCATACGCAAAACTTCATAATTTAAACGGACTCAAAAACCTCATAATATTCTCATGAAGTCTGCATTCTACACAAATTGTTTTGCCAACAAGGAATCAGTCTGTTGTTTACACAACCTTCAACTACTAGCTAGCAATATTCCAAAAAGCAGGAAGTTCCATAAAACAGCAACTCTGTTGTGAAAGCAGATTCTGTTTAACAGTGTTACACCTGCAACTTTTGATGAAATATCTGTTATTCTTGGTACGATATACGAGCGAGACATTTTATTTCAAAAGTAGATCATACTGATTCGCCCTTAAAAAGCTTTCGCATGGTATTACATTTTTTCACTGCAGTCCGAAGTGCACAGAGTGCAGCCTAAGGTTGAGCTTATCCTTTAGACAAGGGCATCAATTTCAGTGTCTTTTTTTTTATGTTTTAATGTTTTTTGATGACCATTTACAGGGTTAACGCCACTCTTTCTTCCCACATTTCTCTGCCTGATTTAAGAACCTGCACCAACGCCACCAACCTGAGGGCACAACTGATGGCATATTCATCCATTTTTGGGTTGGGGAAGGACAGCAGAGTAGAGTGAGGTGCCTCAATTTGCAACATCTGCTCCTGACTTCAGGAATAATTTTATGCATGCCCTAAACTTCCCAGAGAGGAGGGACATACAGTGATAACAGATACCCATAAGCAATTTTGACCATAATATGCAAATGTCCACCCTCCCCACTCTGTACACAAACACATGCTCTCTAGCATATGCTAGACAGCAGCACTGTGCTGCAAACACCCCTCTGAAATAAGCAAGCTGGCCATTGGCTGCTTAAGCCTACCCATCAGTAAACCCTTCAGCTTCCCAGGTTGCTAGTCAATCTCAGGTTGCTTGCATTGTAGATGGATGCGCTGCCTCCGCATAAGCCGGTTGGCAGGGTGACAATCTTACAGTGCTCAACGTAGTTTTAATATGCAACAAAAGTTACTAGCTACTAACTAAATATCAATGTGCCACTCAAGTTTACTAGTAATTACACCAAAGTATTCAGCAACAGTGGCATACAGGGATAAAAACTCTGACTTGGACAATGGATAGCACTGGCAAAGAGGATCCCATCCTAGGTGAGGTAGTGAGGGGCTGAGACAGCTACACAGACTGCCACTGTTCTGGGTGTAATCCTTGGTGTTTCTCATCTAAGAAAGATTTGATGACCAGCAAGCACAAGGCCAAAAATTCACCTACAATAACTAACTAACTAAATAAATAAATACATAAAAATGAGTTACATCAATGTCTCCGTGGTGGCTGTTCGTTCAGCTTTTCCCAGTTAGGGGTCGCCACAGCGGAACTCCAGTCCACTAATGATTGGCAGTAGATTTTTACAGTGCCGAGGTGCCAGCTTGACACCCAACCTTCTACGAAGGCATGCCCATTCACGCATGTCTTTCAAACGCCACCCGACCGCGGGGAGGACATGCAGACTCCACACAGAATGCGCTCCAGCCGAGAATCGAACGGGAGAACCTCTTGCTGTGAGGCGACAATGCTACCGCTGCACCACCGTGGCTTCCATCAATGTCTCCGTGGTGGTAATCAGATAATAACTTACTGCTAATGGAATATGGACATTATCCGTTGTTACATCCCTTATGCAACACTATTTTTTTTCTATAAAATGTAATTTTGCTACTTGTTACCCAAAATTCATACCTCTCAACTGTTCACCATTTTGCAGAATGTCCAGATTTTTGCCTCATATTTTTGGTCTGTTCCTCATAAAATGTTTTAATGGCTGAACTTTGGCAAATCAGTGAGGATTGAAGTCAGAAAATATTGCCAGACATCTGAGTTTCAGACGTCACCAGAAAATTCATGCTAATGGAAAACCTGTTATTTTATCAACTTTCTACATTTGTAAGAGCAATATTTAAATATTGCCCCTATTTTTGGGCCTTTGTCCCCTCGTTACTTATGGCTTTGTCCAGATTTCTTTCTCTAAGAGGTTGAGAGGTATGCCAAAAATATAAAGAATCCATGAACACTTGAAGTATCTGTTCATCATCTGCACTAGCATCATGATGGCAACTCTTGACTTGAGCTGCAAATCAATCAACACAGCAGTGTCGATTTCTTGTAAAGACAGACATGAAGTTGTTGAACAGAAAGGAGATGAGCACTGATCACTGAAGTACTCAATTTCACTATTTGCTCTGATTTTCAGTAAGTCCATGATTTGCTGTTTCCTTTGTCTCTTCAAATAGAGCTGGTTTAGACTTTGATTTCCATTTTCTGGTAATTTGTTTTCGCAGCCAAAATAATTAAACTTAACAAGGCCTTACTACATCTAAGCAATTCAGATCCTGTGTCCTAGCTCAAAAGACGTGTTCCCTTAGTTACAGCTATTTGCTCACTCAATATTTCTGAGAGTACTCTGTGGGAAATCTTTAAAATCTGCTACTTTCACTCCCAAAACTTAAGTTCGCAGCTCTCTTTCATCCCCACCACACCCCCAACATTTACTATTTACCCAATGGAAAAAAATCTTTGAAATCTGCAAACACTTCCAAGCAAAAATCCTATGCCTTCTGGACTTAGCTCTATACTTGGGAGCCATACATTTGTCTTTCCATTGTTCCCTTGCAAACTGCTTTTCCAGTCTGTTTTCCCAATCTTTTCAAAACTCATCCGACAAATTTTTTAAAGATATTGTGCAATATTTTATTTGCCCTACTAATTATCCATTTTTTAACATAGCTTTTGTTCTAGATTCAGTTAAAAACTCTACTAGAGAAAATGTTTCACTTAGGAATCCCCCATTGATCTTTGCCTCTACTCTGATATCAGTTCCTAGTAGAGAACACATTCTCTAGTCTGCAGCCAAAACGTTCTCTTGGCCTCACCCCATTCTATATCCATTTCCTCTGTAGTTATTTGCTTCCAATGCATTGGTTTCTTTGCCAGTTTTCTGTAGTAAATTCCAGCCACCTCTTGCCAATTTTCTGTACTTCTATTTGCAACCAATTTGTGTGTGGGTAGAAAACAAAGGCTGTAGCCGTAAATTGTATCTTCATTCATTTTTATATCCAGAAAAGACTTAACTTCTCAAAACAGCAATGTGTCCTTTTTTATTTTATTGGGTACAAATTAATAAAATCTGTAAATAAAGCCATCTTTTCTTGATTAGTGTACCAATTTTATCCTTGAATGTTTGAGTCCCTTATTTTCTTTGCAAAAGGCACCAAATATCTATAGATTCAGTTCTTAAGCCAACAACCAAGCCTTGTAATAATATGCTTATTAACCTTCAAATGATAGGGTGTGTAAAGTGCCATGAAAGAATGAGTCAACTGCCTTGGCAAGATCCAAATAAATCACATTTACTGGCAGCACCTACTAGCTGAACACGCAAGCTAAGAGTACTTGAAAGACCTGCGGTTGCCTGTCCGGTAAGATGAAATATTCCTACATGAAAGTTTTATAATCAAGTCATTTTAAACACCCAGGGACCTGCTTCTAACCCATAAATGCTCGATCATTAGATGTGTGGGTACAGGAAGATTGCTCAATGCAAGAGCGTTTGTGTAGATATGGGCACCTATTTCAACATCCAGATCACAAATAGCTCAACAGCTGGAAAATCATCAGAAAGGCGTGGTAGAAACATTAAGAGTTTCCACAGCCTCCTTTGGAGATGAAACAATCTTAAGTTCCAAACTAGATGCCTGGAGGAAGACTTGTTAAGCAGAAAGTTAGATCACTGTTTAGGAGGAACCATTCTTGGGTACATTTTTTACTACAATGACTAGGAACAAATCATCTACATCACTGCTCTCAGCATCTGTGCCTCAACAGGCAGCATACTAGGCTTTGATGCTCGAAGATCAAAAGGCTGTAGGTTCTATTCTCACACCAGGTGATCAGTTTTCAAATATTAACACTGAAGCATGGGGTGGGGGTGAAGGTGTCCTGAGTGTGCCATCCTTTGGATGAGACAAACTGATCACAAAGACCAGGGCATGTAGGCTCCATAGCGAAATGTCAGCACTGGAAATGCTGAGTGCAGACAAGCTTAAAAAAAAAAAATTCAAAAACATGTGAGAAGTGTGACTCTCAAAGATTGCTATTCCCCTTTAAAAGTCTTTTTTGCAGGCAGTAATGCACCCCACACGACCAAAACTTACACCTATCAATTCAGAATATGCCATCCAATGGAGAAAAAGGGCATGTTCCATAAAATGGCCATTTCACACTATTATCGGAGTGGTACATAATATATAGTGCGAGAGTAAAGAACAGGTTAAAATGGATTTCTGTGGATTATTTTGAAAATGTGAGATAAATCTTCTGCATTTCAGTATGTAGAGTGCACTCAGCTTGAACTCAGTTACCTAACTTGGCAAAACATACAGCTTGTCATTCACTGTTAATAAGAATCAGAAGTAAAATATTTTATCTCTTATAAACTATGCAGCTTTGTAAAATTATTTCTACAAGCAGGTCAAGATGAACTCTTATATGCAGCTGTGTCTCGTCAACATGATACGCAAAGATAGGCCAAGGACAAAAGGAGTTATTCTTCAAGAACAAAATGTTTAAAATATAGAAAAACTGTCAGCAGACCAGCTTGAAATGAAAGACTTATTATTCTGGCAAATTCTCTAAACTGCTAGTGCAGGCAGAAAAGACACTATAAAGACTGGGACTTTTTCTTTTGTATCAGAGACTGATTATTCGATTCTTGCAGACCTAAAACTGTAAGCTAAAGTACGTTTTTGATGTATATACCTTTGTTAAGCTAGATGTAAACCTCGTGTGCAGTAAATGAATGTTCTAACAGCAGAACCGTTCTCAGTGTCATCACTGAGTAAAGTTACAGACTATCTGAATAGTGTAGTATAACTAACAGTGGCGAGACCAGTCCAGTCCAAGCAACTGGGGGGGGGGGGGGTGACCTGAAGAGATGCCTCTCACAGTGCAACATTCTAGCGCAGACCTTCTTAGAATAGATTCTTCTCTTCCTAAACTTTGTCCATTGACTGGAGGACAAACACCGCAGTACAGGGCAGTACGGTAATTTTTCTTCAGACAGTTGGTAACCCACGAGGTATGAAAATAATACAGCCAAAATTTTCATATCACCAGCTTCTAGTGAAAGACCACAGAAAATTTTCCCACAACTGATCTTTGTGTCAAGACTGGCCACCTTGTCCTGAACATTTGTGATAAATATTTTCTTCTGTTTTTCTTTTAACAATGAATGCAATTCGTGAAGAAGTGCACTCAGTCCTGTACTTTTGATGTGTCTGAACCATATATAAAAGTGTGGAATTATTTAAATACATGGTACAGGTTCATACTAGGCTATCTGCCCTGCGGCATTTATAAGCCTAGCCCGATTGTGTTTGGCTTACGCCACCCCTTGATTTGAGTATACTGTGCCCTTTTAAAGTTTAGTTTACTGTGCCTCTGTCTAATAGTGACACGGAAGTAATCCCCGGGACAAACCTACGATCCCCCCATCCACTCATCAGGATTCTTCTTTAAGAGAGGCAGTGAGGTGCTCTGCCTAACATGAATTGGAATTGTATTCCAGAGCGAAGGGAGCCTCTGGGTTATGAATCTGTCCTTCCAGCATGTTCTATTTATTTCTGTGCTGAGGTTCAAGTCCCTCGAGCGCGTGGCTCTAAGGGATTTAGATTTACTGAGGTGGAGCATGTCCATTAATTCTGGGTTGGACATAGCTTTATATGTCAGGCATAGATCGCCTCGAAGTAGGCGGTATGCAACTGAGTAGAGCTGGAGTTTTTTTAACTGAGCAGCATATGGCATCTGTTTGAGCCCCTTGATCCTCCTGGTGAGGTACTTTTGGGGTCTTTCTAATTGCTGCAGGTGTCGGGTAAGGTGCATCCCAAAGGGGGCATTGTATTCTATGATGGGCCTGATGAGGGATGAATAAAAAGGCACGATTACCTCTCTTGATCTAGATGTGAATCCTTTCATGATGAGGTGGGCTATGTAGAAGGTCTTTCTGACCACTTTGGCAATGTGGTTGTCAAAGGAGAGATTGCTATCAACTTGGGTCCCCAGATCCCTAATTACTTTCTCTGTACATAATGTGTTACCACCTATGTGGTAATTTGTGGGCACATTGTTTTTGCCAAAGGGTATGACTATACACTTTTTGGCATTTAGCTTTAGACCATGGCTCTGGCACCAGTTATCCGTCTCTGCAAGACCTTTTTGAAGGATGTTTGTGTCAGCTGGAGAGTCGATTATGGCGCCCAGTTTGCAGTCATCTGCGAACTTAGTTAGCCATAGTCCTCCCACGTTGGCCTGTACCTCAGAAAAGTAAATACCGAACAAGAGAGGTCCCAGGACAGAACCTTGTGGGACGCCACTTGTGACTGGTTTCGAGTCTGACATGGCTCCAGCAACTCTGACTCTGTGGTTTCTGTCTTTGAGCCAGTTTGCGACCCATCTTATGACATAGGGGTTTATATTTAGGCTGGATAGCTTATCTATGATGCCCGAGTGGGGTATTGTGTCAAATGCCTTTGCGAGGTCCAGATAGGCTGTGTGGACTACCTTCCCTTCATCTATGGCCTTGGTGACTGTTTCAAAGAAATCGACCAGGTTCAAAAGGCAGGATCTGCCCTTGACGAAGCCAAATTGGGTAGGATCTAGTGTCTGTAGATCCCCACTGTCTTTGTTTATGAGTTCCATGATGATCCTCTCCATAGCCTTGCAGACTAGGCTAGTCAGGCTTATGGGGTGATAGTTTCCAGGGTCCGCAGAGGTGCCACCTTTGTGGAGTGGGACCACTGTTGCTGTACGCCATTCTTTGGGCACATATCCTGTAGTGAGGCTGAGATTGTACAGAAGTTTTACTTGAGGGATTAGTTCTTCTTGGAGTTCATGTAGGACGCAACCCGGGACGCTATCTGGTCCCATGGAAGCAGTGTTTTTTGCTTTGGAGAGGGCGGTCTTCACCTGAGCATCAGAGATGTTTGGGAAGCTGCACTCTACTGGGATAGATACTTGCTCTTTTGGGGGGGAGGGGGTGGAGAAGTTTGCACTGAACCTGTCTGCCAGGATATTGGCGATGTCTGTGGGTTCAGTGTATTTTTTGTCATTTACAATCAACTCAGAATAAGTCTGGGAGTTGCATCCCAGGTTCCTAACATAACTGAAAAAAGCCTTATGATTGTCTTTAGTGTCCTGTGCAATTTTTCTCTCGAAGCTGGCCTTGGAGGATTTTATGAGGGATCTTAATTTTTTGCTAGCACTGATCAAAGATGCCTTCCCTTTTAGGAATTTTGCTCTATCATGTAGTAGCTTCCTCCTTCTGTTGTACAGTTTATTTATGGCTGGGGTCCACCAGACTGGACGCCTGCCTTTGGATGATTGGGTCTTGATTTTGTTTGGGATAGCATGATCCATGCATTCCTGGAGATGTCCGTAGAATGCGTTTATATAGGATTCTGCAGTTTGGGCCGTAGTTTCCACCGGCCCTGGGGTCTTGAAGGATTCCACTTCAGTTTTGAGAAGTGTGAAGTTCGCTTTTGAGAAGTTTTTCACTGTGGTTTTCTGGGCTGGGGGTGGGGTCGGGATGTGGATATCCAGTGAGATTAATTTATGGTCTGATCTTACCAATGAGGGATATACTTCTGGTATGGAGCATAGAGTCCCCATGTTGGTAATGATCAGGTCTAGTATGTTTTCCCCTCTTGTGGGAGTGGTGACTAGTTGTACCATAGCATTTGAGTTTATAAATTCCGGGAACCTTTGGGCTAAGGTGCTGGGGCTTGAGTAATGCTCCCAGTCTATGTTTGGGTAGTTGAAGTCGCCCAGTATAATGGTGTTCGGAGATATCTTCACGTTCTCCAATGTTTTCAGGAAAGCAGAGTGGGATTCCTGACTTTGAGAGGGTGGTCTGTAGGATGCTATAAACTGAAAAGCAGTCTTGCCCACTGTCAGTTGCACATGGATGGTCTCCGATACTTCGTGCAATGCCACTAACCTGGAGGTGTGGATATCCTTGATAACTATGGCAACTCCCCCTCCGTTTGTGGTTCGGTCCGGGTTTTGGGGCCAAAAAGCATGATATGAGGTATAACCTGGTAGTGCTGGGGTGCTCTCTGCAGCCTTGAACCAGGTTTCTGTCACTGCACAAATATCGATGTTCTCCATACTGAGGAGAGCTTCGAGTGCATGCATCTTGAGGTTAAGACTTCTGGCATTTAGCAGCATTACCCTTAGTTTCTTGTTCCTTGTGCTGTCTATGGAGGTGGGTTTGACTTTTGCGCCTTGCCTAAAAAAGGCACTATGGGGGTGGCAAGAGCCTTTGCCAATATCCGGAAGCCCAGGGGTGACAGGTGATAGCCGTCCCTAGCGAAGCAATGTGGCTTGTCGACCATGTCATCCCAGGCTGACAGACACTGGATCCCCTTTGAATGACACCAAAATTTTAGCCAATTGTTAAAATCGATCATTTTGTCTTTATACTGTGGCATAATTCTAGGTGAGGGTAAGATGCTGCTCAAGGTCAGGGTCATACCGGCCTGGGCTACATGATCAGAGCGCTCCTCTATGTCTCTTTTCATGTAGTCGAGGGAGGTACGTCTCAGGTCATTCACGCCAGCATGAACAATGACCGAGTCATATTTGTATTTGCTTTGGAGTGACCTGAGTGCTTGTGTTATGTGGCGGATCCTAGCGCCCGACAAGCAGCTCACTGTGACCTTCTCTTTATTCAGCCTGGTGAGCGGGACGTCAGTGTGTCTGACAATAGAGTCACCTATTACATGAGTATCAGGTGTGTTATTCAGCCTTAAGGGCTGTGACTGCTTGGCACATTGACTTTGTGTGCTATGTGTTGTACGTGTTTTGTTTTGGGGTAGCGTTTGCTTGGATGTCTGCTTTGGAGGTCTCTATTGCTTAGGTAGATTTTTATTTTGAGCCTCCGAGTATGTTTTTGTATTTTTATGTGTTTGGTTTGCTGTTGTGGTGGGACTATGTGATACTGGAATTGTGTTGTGTGAGGTTACCTTCTCCTCCTGACTGGTTACACCAGTTTTGAGATGAGAGAGCTCAGCCTCCAGTTTGGTTATATGGTTGCATCTCTCACATATATTTGAACCTGTTTGGAGGAGGAGAGGGTTGTCTGTGTACGAGACAGTTATAACATTGCCTCAAAATTCCCAGATTCACCAGCTGGACTGGAGAGGAAACCACTGACTGACCTTTGGACATGCTAGAGTAATATAGGGAACTGAATTAAAACGGACCAATAGGGGACAAGGTAATCACAGAGAGTATAAGAGTAAGTAGTGCTTATGGTTTATTAGTGCTAACTTGTAAAATTACTTATTTGGACCAGTGAGGGGCCTTAGAATGAGAATATGGTGTTTAATTTGAGAGATAGAGCAGTTCTAAGGGGAAAAGTGAAGAGCAGACTTTGTGGAGCCAGGAATAGTTTAAACCCAATTAGGCGGCGCTGCCCGATGTTGCGCTATGCGCAAAAACGCACAAAGCCGCGCAAAAGAGGGTTTTAAGAGAGGGAGATCAAGGAGTTAGGAATTGACCCAAAATGGCCAATAAAACTACAGTTTCAAGGCAGTAACCACTCCCACAGGGGCAGGCAGGCTGCTCAATGTTTATCACTACCACTGATGAACACAGAGACTTCCCTTTAGCCCAAGCAAACAATGGCCTCCAAGAAACTTACAAACAGTTCAGAACAGCAAATCTGTAACTGAACTTTTTTAAATCTCAGAAAAGTGGGAAAAAAGCAAGATTTTTTTGTTTTTTGTTTTTTTAAGGAAAGCAGAGGTTCACAAGTATCAACAAGTTAGAATAGTGCAGTAAATGACCCCACACTTGAGTGCTAGGCCAGAGACAGATAAAATGCAAGTCATAAGAAAAAAAAGATTTTAAAAATAAGTGCAGGCAGGAAATTCAGTAATCAGCTCTAGGGGTTGTGTTCTAAATACAGTTACCAACACAGAAATCAAGTTTAACAAGCCAGAAAATGCTCAAAAGTAGGCGGCAATGCAGAAGAACTTAACAAATAATCTGAAGCAAAATACTTAAAATCTCAAAAGTGGCTCCTTTCTTCTCTCAGCGTTTTCTCCTCTTGGTGGGTGCTTCACCAACAGCCAACAAGTCCAAAAAGACGCCAAAACCACAAGGCAATCAGGTTTTAAGAGAGGGATATCAAGGAGTTAGGAATTGACCCAAAATGGCCAATAAAACTACAGTTTCAAAACAGTAACCACTCCCACAGGGGCAGGCAGGCTGCTCAATGTTTATCACTGCCACTGATGAACACAGATACTTCCCTTTAGCCCAAGCAAACAATGGCCTCCAAGAAACTTACAAACAGTTCAGAACAGCAAATATGTAACTGAACTTTTTTAAATCTCAGAAAAGTGGGGAAAAAAACAAGATTTTTTTGTTTTTTTTAAGGAAAGCAGAGGTTCACAAGTATCAACAAGTTAGAACAGTGCAGTAAATGACCCCACACTTGAGTGCTAGGTCAGAGACAGATAAAATGCAAGTTTTAAGAAAAAAAACGATTTTAAAAATAAGTGCAGGCAGGAAATTCAGTAATCAGCTCTAGGTTGTCTTCTAAATACAGTTACCAACACAGAAATCAAGTTTAACAAGCCAGAAAATGCTCAAAAGTAAGCGGCAATGCAGAAAAACTTAAATAATCTGAAGCAAAATACTTAAAATCTCAAAAGTGGCTCCTTTCTTCTCTCAGCGTTTTCTCCTCTTGGGGGGTGCTTCACCAACAGCCAAGTCCAAAAAGACAATCAACATGTTAGCACCTGTAAGTCTTGACTAGGTAAAACTGACAATCCAGCATTATTTAAGTGGATCTCTACCTTTGATTGGTATGTATGCAAGTCAAAATTGCAACAGAATGTACAAAAATGTGCTATTTGCAATGATTTAAATGTTGCTTTTTGCATGCCTTGTCATAAACATACTGTACAAAACCTGAAACACAACCAGGATAAAGTAATGCCTGAAGCACAGACAATGGTTCCTGTTTCTATATATCCTGTTGCAAAAGATTTGTTAGAGGGTGATGCAGATGTCAAAGTTTGTACTTTACAGTTTGATTTGCAGGAGTTTAAAGACTGGATTGCTAAAGTTAGCAACCAGCAGGATCTTGACCTCATGGATCATTTTCAGACTTACTGTGATAAATGGAATGCATATGGTAAACTGCATGCTGACGCTGCTAAATGTACAAAAGAATTTTCTCAGTTTTTGAAAGTCTCAGACTGAAATTAAGACCTTTCCACAAACTGCTACTGGACAGGGCAGTAAAGCTATCGGTATGATAGAAGGGTTGAGTAAAATTGTCTGTTGGCAAGAAAAATATGACAAGCAGCTGGCTGACGCACAGCATGATGCAACTGTTGCTAGGGAGAAAAACACATTACAAGCTCAGTTGGAGACAGGAATCTGAGGCTGCAAGAGCAACAGACTTAGCTAATCAAGACCTTTTAAAATTACAAGCCCTGTTAGAGGAATATCAATCTAAAGCATTAGAAACTACTGCTACAAGTCCTATCATAGCCTCAAGCAGGCTTTTCTGCTGAAGTTTATCATCAGTCTAGGATGTCAGAAACTCTCCCTAAGTGGGATGAACAAAAGGGTATTTTTAATAACATGATTAAGTTTGAAGCTTAGGTTCTTAAAACTGTAGGCACTGTATGGAATGATACACAAACGTTGTTTCAAAAATTTTATTCCACACTGTTTTATGGTTTATATTCAGCAAAAGCAGTATCCAATACAAACTAAACACCTAAGAATGACAGCAGAAAAAGATGCTTGGTGCCAGAGCCATGGGCTTAAGCTTAATGCCAAGAAATGTATAGTTATCCCCTTTGGGAAAAAACATGTACCCATGAATTACAACATAGGTGGCAGTACACTAAACACCGAAAGTGTGATGCAAGACTTAGGGACACAGGTGGACAGTGGTCTCATCTTCGATAACTATATCGCCACAACAGTCAGGAAATCCTTCTATGTGGCACACCTCATCACTAAGGGTTTTTCAACCAGAAAAAAGGAGGTCATTGTCCCACTGTACTCATCCCTCATTAGACCCATTACAGAGTATAATGCCCCGTTTGGTATGTATCTCACAAGACATCTCCAACAGCTGGAAAGGCCACAGAAATACCTCACTAAAAGAATCACAGGCCTAAAGCAGATGCCATATGCTGGCCGTCTAAAACCAAACTCCAGCTTTACTCTGTGGCATATCATCTACTCAGAGGCGATCTCTGCTTAACATACAAGGCCATGTCAAACCCTGAGCTGTTGGACATGCTCCACTTAAAGAAATCCCAACCCCTCAGAGCCACACGCTCCAGTGATCTAAACCTTGTCATCACAATGAACAAAACATGCTGGAGGGATAGGTTCCTGACCCAGAGTACTGCCCATGCATGTCAAGCACAGCAGGCCTCCTTGGCCCTCTTCAAAAGGAACCTTGATGACTGGATGGGAGATAGGGAATTCACCCTGGGGATCATGTCAGTCACCCTGCTAGACAGGGGCCCAGGGAAGTAAATATTGTGGGAAGAAATATCCAGGGAATTGTTATGGCTAGGCTTGTATAGGCCCTAGGGCTGACAGCCTAGTACCAACCTATGAACCAGCATTCTTAACATACACTAGGGGGCAATCTCTCACACCAACACACTGACTCTCTAGAAGAATAAGAAGAACATAATCAGCTGGCACATATGCTAGTCAATGGTAGTGACGAAAAAGATATGATAAATGTCAATTTTCAAAAACCTGTTATGCGCTCCTTTTGGGACCATTTGGAAGGTGTCCCAGGGGATATTAAACTTATTTAAGAGGAATCTTCAAAGACTCTCACAGAGTTAGTAGATAAATTGCTGCGAGCACGTATTATGTGTAAAGATAATGCTATTCATAAGCAAAAGATTTACACTCCCCCTTCTGCACCCATTGTTAGTGAAGTAAGGGGAAGGGGGCCGTGGGAGATGGATTAATCAAGGACAGCAAGTCCCACAGCAGGTAGAACAGCTACGTCAGGGGCAAATTATACAAGGGCAACAATGGGCAGCATTAGCTCCCCCAGCCACTCAACTTCTCAAGTAACTCTATCTATAGAGGGTCCTCCAAAGAGACAGCCTATTTGTTATTCCCTTAAACAGGTAAGTCATACTAAAAATGTTTGTAAATATTACTGCAGATGGCACCAGGAACAAGAGGCAAAGGGTAAGTTTCTTATCGTGAAAAATTTTGATAAGCCACGTGTACCACTACAGCAACAGGTAATGCAGCCTTAAGTATAAATACAGCAGTACACTTCACTGCAATATATGACAGAGGGTAATAGGGGACTACAAGCAGCAACCCTACATACCACAAACACTCAGTCAGTATTCCCAGTACAGCAAAGGGATGACGTGACATCTAGTGTCAATGTACAAGGTAATATTGTAAGCACACAGGATACAACTGTCCCGTCTGACTTTGTCCCTGATGGTCCAGTAAATCCTAATTATCAGCAGCAAATAGCCTTAAACCATGAACTTAATCAATCTTCTTATGTTGACTGTGAAGAGGTTGAGAAAACACTGCAATTATGTCCTTTGCAGTCAAATACCACTGATTATTCAGGGTGGAAAGTAGATCTACTATATGGGTGTGACCACCTCTACCCAAGTCTCTTTCTTGACTAACTTCAAGAAAGGGAAAGATGGACGACCACTTATCAACATTTGGGTAGTGGGGAACCGGTTGGAAGATGTTTTTCAAGATACAAGAGCAGCCGTCTCAGTGACAGGTAGGCATTTGCCTCCTGACTTGTCTAAACGTACATGTATTTCAGGATTGAATGGCTCTGAATGTCTAGTCATAGGTAGTAAACCTGTACAAGTACAATTCTCCCATCAAGGGGAACCAGTGAAAGGGGTATTCTTAATACATAATTCTTGCACCTCCACAATCTTGGTAATGGATTTATTGTCCAAAATGGGAATTGTCATAAACCTTCCTAATGGTATTATATGGCAAGGACAAGGGTCCCATGTTATGTATGACTGAGGCAATACATATATCAAACAGTTCTGAAAAGGGCCGTACTGTAAAGCCCTACTGAAAATTAAGTATGGTTAAAGGTAAAACAGTTCCTTACGTCGTGGTCTCAAGGGCCCACAGACTGCGGAAAGCTACAGGAAGCAGTTTCTGTAGGTAGTGACGAAGATTATATTCCACCGTTTCAAAATCAGTATCCGATCCCAAAGGAAGCAGAGACAGAGATGCAAAACTGCATACAATGAAGGCTTGATGCGGGAATAATTCAAAAGGGAAATAGCCCTATAAATTCACCCATATGGCCAGTTAAGAAGAAAGATGGCACTTACCGATTGGTTATTGATTTACGAAAAGTGAACCAATTTACGACTACCCGGGCTTATCTAATTCCAGGGGTCCCAGCAAGAATAAAACCACAAAGTCAGTGGTTTACGGTCATAAACTTAGCTAATGGTTTCTTTGCAGTACCACTGCAGGAAAAAGACTGGCAAAGGTTTGGCTTTACTTTTCAAAATTAACAGTATGTCATGACGCAGTTACCGCAGGGATTTCAAAACAGTCTGGTTACATTTCACCAAATAGTTGGATGAATACTACAAGGTCTAGAATCTGATGATTCTCTTCTGCATTACACTGATGACATACTAATACAATCTGAAACAAAAGAACATCATCTAGCTAAAGTGACAGGTCCTTCAAACACTGTAGGAGGCAGGGTTTAAGGTTAAAAGTGAAAAGGTACACCATGTCATCTGAAGTAAAATTTCTAGGTACTATTTTACGTCTTGCAGGGCATACTCCTTGTTCGGAGAGGGTGCAGGGAATCTTGCAAATGGATAAACCGGTTACCATTCCGGACATGCACAAATTTCTGGGTATCATGAATTACAATTGGGAATTTATAGAGGATTATGCCAGCATGGCAGCTCCTCTGTATGACATGCTTTCTAGCCAGAAAGAATTACCCTTTCTGGAGTGGGGACCAAAAGAAAATACGGCTTTTTGCGATTTAAAGGCAGCATTAGCCAAGACTACAGAATTAATAGCTCCAAGTCTAACACATCCCTTTGTGTTACAGGCAGCAGCGTGACCCAACAAACACTCTGTTGTGCTTTTACAGGAGTGGCCTCAGGGCTCTGATTCTAGAACGGGAAAGACTTTACGCCCCATTACATTTTTCAGTAGGAAGATGACAGGTTGAGACGGGATACCACCCGTGCATTCAGCAACTTTTGGCCATTTACTGGGGTTTAAGACAAACTGAATACCTAACAGCTTTCTCTAAAGACATTATATTACAGACATTGCATTATGCCACAGAGGCTTTGGTAAATGACACTCAGCTAAATAAACTGATTGATGACATCAGTCAAGTAGTGTTTGCAAAATGGTTGGCATTATTTACTGTCAAGCAAGTTACAATAAAGGGAGGAGATAAGTATTACTTATCTAACTTCATGGGATATGAAGGAAAATGACACAAATGCATTAGGCATATTTCAAATCCAGAAAAGCCCATTCTGTCTCCTGATTTTCAGGAAGACAGGCCATCCGTCTTTGTTGACGGTGCTCAATTTTGGGATAATAGACAATAACGGACTGGATTTGCAGTAGTACCAGAAAACCCTTCTATGGGACAGCCAACTCTGATTCAGTTACAGGGATACATGTCTGCTCAGCGAGCTGAACTAGAAAGAGTTCTTTATGTGTTACAGCATTTTCCACCTGTCAATATTTTTTCAGACAGTGCATACATAGTTAATTCTCTGCGGCTGCATATGTCTACATGGGCAAAGAGAGGGTTTGTTGATAACATGGGCAAACCACTCAAGCATGCTTCTATGTTACAGACTGTTTGGAATTTGGTTCATGGTCAGTCCCTTGTGGGTTGCTACAATATCTTAAAGGTAAAAGCTCATCAGAAAGCTACAAATGAAAATTTTCAGTTAAATAACTATGCTGATCAGATGGCAAACAAAGTAGCAAAGGAAGGACTGCAACTGTATCCTACAGAACACCTTTCTAGTGTACCAGATAAAACCACTGCAGTACATGCCATACAGACATTTTCAGTTCAGAATTTGCAACATGATTTGCTGCAGATCCAAACTACGTTTCGACTGCATGAAGAGTTAAAAAATGTACTCTTGTAGGAGAAAGTCCAGGGCAATATTATGCAAAATGTTTTGAAGACTGTTCTAGTCTTTCTTATATACCATACCAACAGGCATGACAGTTAGTGAAATTTAATCATCAGGTATTGGGACATTTGGGTACACAAAAGCTATGGCCCATTGTAAAAAACAAGTACTGGCATCCACAGTTAAAGAAAATCTGTGATTTAGTGCATGCTGAATGCTTAATATATTTGCAGGTAACTGCTCAATTGAAACAACCACAGTTACTAAGGGTAACTTGAGCAGATGGACCTTGGTATGCCATCCAAACTGAATTTGCAGGTCCATTACCCCCAACTAAAGGTGGGTTACAGGTATCTTCTAGTGGTAGTTGATCGTTTTCAAAATAGGTAGAAGCAGTTCCTACAAAAACAATGACGGCTAAGGCTACAGCAGAAACCTTATGAAAAACCATTTTTTGTCATTGGGGATGGCCACAAGTTATCAAATCTGATAAAACACAGTTGTGTACACTTACCATAAATGTAGATGTTCGAGTGTATTCACTGTTGCAGTCATTACATTTGGGTAATCCTGCTGGCAGGTTGGGTCCTGCGTCGGCCGCTGACACTCCTTCCCTGACGTCAGGTCGTCAGGGGTATAAAAGAAGCAGCCAACGCCATTTTCTTTAGTTTTTCTTGCCCCAGATGTCAGGCGCCCCCCAAAAGGGTAGCCATAATTTATATATGTATAATTACATGCACCAATATAAAATTTACCTTCATCTACAAGCAAATACGCCACAAAGGTTGTATAAATCAGAGAAGGAAAGATAGTTTCCATCAGAAGAGAAGGGGGATGGTGGGTGGGTAACCTGGACTGCAACAGTGAATACACTCGAACATCTACATTTATGGTAAGTGTACGCAACTGTACTACGTTCTTTGTGTTTCACTGTTGCAGTCATTACATTTGGGTAGAGTCCCAAAGCTAAGGTTGGGAGGCTGGAGCTAAACAGCATTAGGAGCGGCTATGAGGCCCTGCAGAACAGCAGTGGCAAAGCCTGCCCTGGATTTAGAGTAGAATGGCAGATGATAGTGCTTTGTAAACGTGTGCACTGAACTCCAAGTAGCAGCCTCTAAAATGTCCTTGGTAGGTACTCCTCTGAGAAAGGCTGCTGAAGTGGCTGCAGCTCTGGTTGGGTGTGGCCTAATGCCCTTAGGTACTGACTTGTCATGGTGTACATAGCAGAAACTAATGCAGTGGCCTACCCACTTTGAAATAGTCTGCTTTGAAATAGTCTGCTTTGAGATAGCCTTTCCTTGTGATTCTGCAGCATATGTCACTAGTAATTGCTCTGTCTTTCTGAAAGCTTTGGTTCTGTCCAAGTAGAATCTAAGCTGTCTGTGTACGTCCAAAGAATGCAGAATTCTCTCCCCCTTGTTCTGTGGATTTGGATAGATGTTTGGCAAGTGAATAG